>NC_025993.2:91523247-91600747 GCF_000442705.2 Elaeis guineensis | reverse complement strand
ATGATATGGTGCCTTGTTTAAATAGTTTTTGGCTTCAAATTTTTTCAGGATAATTTTTTAAGTCAAGAAGAGTATGCCATTCTGGATATAAATGTTCTCTGCATAGAAGATCTTGGGGATCCTCTTGAATTGGTATTCTGGTTGGAAGATTGGTAGTCACCCAAATTCATCCATTAGTCCAGTATTTTTGTTGTTGCAATTTTCTGACTATCCAATAAACTTCTAAATATGATATCATCTCGTAAATTTTGAGATCAAAGTCTTTGGTAGATGTTTCTTTTTCTTTTGATATTCTTGATCGAAATCCTGCTTGATTATCCACATCCTCAAGAGTACTGATATTGTAGATTTGAAAAGGATACTCAATGCTTTCTATCTTTTTATCTTCTATACTATTGTATATTTTTGCTTCAAGATACTTTCAATTTTTTTTTATATCTCTTAGTATAGCGGCAACAATGGAAGGAAACATATCATATAACATGGCATAGTTTATTGAAATTAACTTCACAAGCCCTTTATATGAAGTTCCGACTTCTTCTGGTCTACTAAGTATATTGATTAGGGATAGAAAAAGCTTGAGATAGGTCCAATTATCTAAGAACAATTGTACTTCTTCAAGGAGCTTCTTTAATTCATCAGGCTGAGTTGCTTTTTGATAGATATCTTCTTGTAGTTCTGAATTTAAATTTTTTTATGTCTTTTTTCAATAATCAAGTCTTTTGAACTTAATCATTGCTGGTATTTCTGTTATTTCACAAAAATTATAGAGAGAGATGAGTTTAGAGATAGGTTGTATTACTTATCTTTCCACTTTGTAAATATGTTCTTTGATAGTTTTCAAAGAATATTCTTTTTCTGCTAAATGGTTGATCAGGCTGGTCATATGGTGGAGAAAGTCTTTTTTAGGTCAGAATAGATGAGCATCCCCTACTTTATAAATTATAGAACATATTTTTTGGAGAAGATCAGAATGTAAGGATTTCACAACCTTTAGATCTTTACTCAATTCATCATATAAAAGGACTTTTCTCTTCTTCTTTTTTTTTTGAATCCCTGAAAAATAAAGATGTGAGTATCTTAGAAGAATTATTATTATTCTTTTAAGAATTAATCCTAGAGCTTTCTCAAAGAATTTTCTTGTTTCCATTGTTGATAACATTCCTGTTCCTGTAATTCAGAAGAATTGATGAGATGACATATTTGCAAATATTTATGATAAGAGAGATTCTTCTGATTCTGGGCAGACATAAATAGAGTTTTACCCCCATATTTAAAGTATGCTCTAGATTAGGTCTGATATATTAGGTATAGGAAGTCTTATAAAACTTTATTTACATGTTTATGATTGATTATTAGTAAAGCTCTATAGAGAATAAATTAGAAGAGTAAGGATCTGATAAAGACTCTATACATTCTTCCTATATATTTATGGTTTAGACAAAGTTTTGTCTAGTAGAATTTTCTTTACACTCAATGGTGCCATCTTGCAAAAGTTTTATCAAGATTAGAGAGATATATCTCAGCAAAAGTTTTCTTCTCAGAATTTTGTAATCTTTCCTAAGATTTCTTTCACTTACTGAATTAGATTTTCTAAGTGTTTTAAAGAACTTAATTCCCTACTATTATAGTGTCAGCTTCAGAATATATCTAGGACTTTGTTTAAGGTAATAAGATTTTATAAAATCAATTATGTTTTACATAATTTTCTATTGGTCTTATAAGATCTTTATTAAGATTTATTTAGAAAGGTAAAAACCTTTGTTTGAGCAAGATCATCTATTTTATTAACAGAGTTTGTCTTCATAGAGACTCTTCTTAAGTTAGGGTTTTCTGCTTAGTATTGTTTTGAAACTTTATCAAGTATTATTTATTAGCAGTCTAGTGGTGCTTATTTCTTAAGTTCAATCTAGTCTTGAAAGATTTTTTATCTTCCTCTTTTTAGAGATCTTTCGAGCTTTCTTATCAAATTTTGTTTTGAATTTTTTATATTTTTTTATATATAATTTATCTATTTGAAATCCAAATTGATAACAGAAGTTTTCTGAGATATAGAGATCATTTATCTTTTCTGTACTAGGTATCTTTATAAATTGATCTCCGATCCTCGAGTTGTTATTCAATTCAGATCCATCAAAAAGAATTACTCTATCTGATTTACTAACATTACCTATATATCCTAAATTAACTTCTAAACCTAAGAAGGATAATTCTAGAGAAAATCTTTTTAAACTTAATATAACAGAGTAAGTATCTCTATACCATCTAAACTCAGCTCAACTGCTATTTTTAAGACTACTTAACTGATTATTAATATCTACATATAGTTTATCTATAGTGTTCAAAGGATAATCTAAAAGATTGTTACCTTTAGAGTTTTTTTGAATAATATTCATAATTTTTTGGTTAATGAAAGAGGTTTTCCACCAACCTTTCAATTATCTTCACAAGTAATTTATCATTATCTCAGCAATTAAAATTTATGAATAATCATAGATCTTACAAACTTTCAAATGTATCATTGTCAGTTGATGACAATTATTAACAATTTGATATTCTGTAAGTCCATCAAGGTTCCAACCAAGAGTTCTTCTCTTGGAATAGATAGTGGATAAGTTGTCAAGAATTTCTGTCAATTGTAAATCCACTAAGGTTGGTCTAAGATAAATGATTTATTATCTTAAGGATCTGAAATATAAGTTTATAGTTAGAAATTGGTTTATCTTTGATATTTTTCAGAATAAATAATTTACTAACTATATTCTTTCTACTAACTATTCTCTTATTCTCAAGATTTTCTGAGACTAAGAGATTACTAATTCCTAAAGGATTACTAATTCCTTTATCCTTAAAGAAGTAAGAGGTTTTATAAATTTCTTTAGATAAAGGGATTAATATGGATCTACTGGATGAGGGTGATGGATTTAAGATAGGCTAGTTCAAAGATTTCAAAGTAGGTAAAGGGTCTGGCCTGATCTTTATATCGCACAGATTAAATGTAGGAGTAGTTTCTTCAAGAGTTTCATCAAAAAAAAATTTATCAGTTTGGTTCAATATAATTTTATCTAATTCTTCTAAAAATTCTTTTTCTGATTGAGTTTTTAAAAAGTCAGGTATTTAAGGTACCTCAGTTAGATCCAAATGTTCTTCTTCAATGATTTTTTCAATGATTTCATTATGATTTTTGATTGGTACCTTCAATTGACTGATGCTTGAACTTAACTCAGAGGATAAAGATTTAGAGTTCAAATTAAATTCAGTATTAGGACTATGAACAATCTCAATGATTTCATCAGAAGAGTTTTCTTTAATCAAGATTTTATCAGATTCTTCAGATGAATCATTTTCAGTTTCAACTTCTTGGAGATTGGGTATAGAATCGATCTTTATGGAAAAATCATCAATCTTTACTAATGAATGATCAGAATGATCTCAATTAAATTCAGATTCTCTTTTATCCTCTAGAAGACTACCAGTCTGTGTTTCTTTAAAATTGAGAGAATGAACCATACAGTTTTGTTGTTCCTCAACCTGATCTAGATATTTAGAGATTTTATTAGAAAGAGTTTCTATTTTAGAAATTTGATCAAGATCATTGGTAGAAATCTTAATTGAACTCATATTCCTCTCTTTTTGAATCTGAGTTGTCTTAAAAGTAGGTTTAGCTTTAAAGCTTCTACAAAATTTCCATGATTCAGCAATCCTTTTAATTAAAGTTTCTTGAATTTTAGGACTAGCTTCCTCAAGACCCTTGATATAATACTTATCGAACCAGTCAAAGAAAAAAATGTATCTCTCTTCAGTCTTCATCTGACTAAACCATATTTCTTTAATAAAATCTCTTTCCCTTTTATTGTAAGTTTCAAAGAACCACTCTTTTTTATCTTTATTTTCTTTAGAATCGAAATCTTTTCTTAGTAGTTCTTTCTTTATAAGGAATTCAGCTACTCCTATGATATTAGAATCAATATAAGAGCCATATGGACATTCTAAAACTAACCTAGCTAATTTTTTTGTTTTAATTTTTATGTTTCTATCTAAATCATGTGAAATATCTATAATAGATTTTATAGTATAATTATTTAGATTATTTTCTAACTCTCTCCAAGTTACAAAAGATTTATCTTTGAAAGACATAGCTTGAATACAGGTAGGTTTCCTCATCTTTAAGAGATTCTTTATCCCAAGATTTTTAAGTCTAGATTCTATTTTTTCAAGATCTTGAGAGTATAATCAAAGGATCGTTCTTCATTTTCTTCATCAGTTTCTTCAAGTACTTCTGGAGAGAATATTTTTCTATTAGTTTTTTCTGGATAGAATTCATCTTCTTCTATTTCTTCACAGTAGATGGATTCTATATCTTCTTCTACATCATCTTGTTTCCAATCTTCTACATCAAAGGCTCCAAGATCTTCATCCACTTTACTATTTTGAGAGAATCAGCTACTTATTATCTAAATATATGCTAAATATCTCTAACTTAACTAGTGTACCTATTCATATATCTATTTTTTATATTGTCTAAAGAATCAGACTAAGTTTTTATCTTAAGTTTTATAAAATAAACATTTAGACTACTAATTAACTCCTCAATAGTTACTAGATTTTTACTCATTTTGCTTATTTGAAACATTTTTAAAGCACTGAAAAGTTATTTTTAGTGCAGATAAGTTACAGATCAATATCAGTTCTAAGAAGTTAGATAAGAAATCTAAGGATATCAGCCATAGAGATGACACAAAACAGTCAAGTGATTAGATTGATTCTTTTTCACACCTTTCCTCATGGCTAACACGGGTATACTTTGTGCGATCGAACGGCGACTGCAGATGGCTAAGGTAAGAATCATCAGATCCCTTCTCCAGCACAACTTATCGAGGAGAGGATCTAATGATTTTTATTTTAGCCATCTGCAGTCGTCGTTCGGTTATGCAAAGTATACCCGTGTTAGCCATGAGGAAAGACATTAAAAAAGATCAATTTAGTCACTTGACTATTTTGTGTCGTCCTCATGGCTGGTATTCTGAGATCTCTTATCTTACTTCTTAGATCTAAAATAGATGAAAAATCTTACCCGTATTAGAACTATGTCAATAAAAAATAAATCTTCTGTATGTTTTGAGGAGTTAGAGGATAGTTTAAGTAATTGAGAAATGCCTAAGGTAAATATTAGTGAAATATACCATAAGACATATTTTCTCTCTAGAAATAAATACTTTATTAAGACTATAGAAAAAATCATCTCTATTAGTTCTACTCAAGAAATGATACACCTTTTAAATCGAGAAGACTTAGAAGAAATTCTTTCTGAACATAAATATTTACATATAGGACTTGTTCAAGTTGCTATTAAGCCATTAACATGGATGGGACTTAATACTTCAACACTTGGCTGTTTAAGAAACTATCGAAATCTAAAATTTTGAGGATTCTCCATTAGGACTCATAGAAGCTAATCTGAGTAATGAACTAGTATTCTTTAATATTGGCCTTAATTTTTTTGTTTCATTAACAGACCCAAATATCCTTGATTGTCTCACTCTTAATCTGATAACTTCAAGATATAAGATGAAATTAGGAATGGAGAACCTATCTGTTACTTACAGAGTCTATTATAAAGCTATGACCACTGTCAGTCTTGAAATAAAATTAGCTACTTTGAAATGATTAACTACTTTATTTATTATCAATCCAAAAAATAATTATATAACCCCTAAAAGATTAAAGTGGGATGAATAATCATGTCAGAAAAATAGACTTTAGATCAAGTTATAGAATCTAAGAAAATTCAAAACTTTGAAGCTGATAGAATCTTAGAAACTCCAGATGGAAATATAGAAGTATACTTCTCTACTGGTAGAAGAATTACGATAGATAGGAGAATTTCTACATTTGATATACCTACTTTTTAAAAAAAATGTTCAATCAAGATCCTCAAATATTGCATGTGCCATATATGAGCTAGTAAGATCTAAACCTGAAATCAATATGATTGACTGTGTCAAATTTTAGGTAGATAAAGAACTACTAAAGAAAGAATTTGATTCTAAAAAAAATAGAGATAGAAAACAGTGGTTCTTGACACTTTTAGTAAGAAAGAGTGAACATTATTAGGGACATCTGGTTCAGTCAAATGAAAACTGAAAAAAGACATCTTCTTCTTTGACTGGTCTGACAGCTACTTTGAGGACATAAGATCTAGTCTACAAGTTACTATGGTCAAAATTATTTCTAAATCATGGAAAACTGAAAGAGATCCTGATGTAGATTCGATACATCCCCCTTTTGAATCATTATTAGTTGATAGAGGAATTCGTGTTAGTCCTGTAAAAATGTTTGCTACTGGTCTTAAGGAAACTCCTAAGGTGGAATATCTTGAGTAGATTATTGAACAACAAAACTTTACTAATCTTGCTCTTAATACTATAGGAAGACAAACTGGAAGAATTGAAAATATCCTTCTAGAGAAAAGAGAAGAAGTAGGAACAATCATTAGAAGTTTTTTTAAAAATCCACCAATAAAAAAGGTTCAAATACTGTTCAGCAATGGAAAAACTGCTTCTTCTTTAAGAAATGCTCTACCCATGTTTAATGTTTATGAATTAGACTCCTCTAAGATCAAATTAGGACCAACCTTTTTTGATGAATTTATTCGTCAAATTAGTGCTAAAATGACTGCTCTCAATCTTAAAGATATGATAAATTATTTATCCGTTGAATCTTCTGAGGAATTGTATATATCTCAAGATGAAGAAAGATATTATTCTAAAGACTTTGAGGGAGAAATTAATCGAATTACAGAAGATATAGATAATCTGGAGGTTAACAGACTTTATGATTACAAACCCTGAAGACAAACTCCTAGGATAAAGAACCATTATCCTAGACCAACTTATGCAGATTTACAGTTGGAAGAAAATCCTGATATAATCTCTGTACAATTTGATGGACAACGTCTAGTGGAATGGAACCTAGATGGATTCTCCAAATATCAAATTATTACTATGTGTCATCTAATAATGATGTATGCCAATGCTTGTAGAGTTCAAAAAAATTTTGAGCCAAATATCTCCACAATAATAGTATCCGGCTTCTCAGAACAATTAAGAGATTGGTGGGATAATTATCTCACTATTTATCAGAAGCATGAGGTCATGACTACTATCAAAAGAGAGCCTGATGGAACCCCTTCTCTGGAAAATCTTTCTGATGCTGTAATTACTTTAATCTTAAATATCTTTTATCATTTTGTAGGAGATTGTGTAGACATATATGAAAAATCTAAAGAGTAATTAATCAATCTTAAATATAAAACTATATTTGATTTTAGATGGTACAAAGATACATATTTTTTTTTAACTTTATCAACTCCTTGACCCAAATTAAAACTTTTGGAAAGAAAATTTTATATCAGGATTACCTCCTTTGTTTGTTGAAAAGGTTAAAAATAGACTAAAAAATGAAGGAGATGTTAGCATCAATTATAAGGAATTAGATATGGAAAAGATAGCTCAAAAGGTACAATTAGTAGAATCTAAATTATGCAATGATTTAAAGATCAGAGATCAGTTAAAGAAGCAGAAACTACTCGAAAAGAAGGAATTAGGTAATTTTCATTATCAATTTGGATTTCAATTAGAACAACCATATAAGAAAAAATCCAAGAAACCAAAAGAATACAAAAAGAAGTACTATGATAAAAAATCTTCAAAGAAAAAAAAGAGTTCTTCTAAACTATATTTCAAAAAGGGTAAAGTAAAGACTGAATACTCAAAGAAAAAACCTCTGATGTATTACAAATGCAATCAAGAAGGACATATAGCAAATCAATGCTATAAAAGTATTAAAGCAAAAATCAGAGAGATATTTGAGAAAAAATTTTGAAAATATTAAAAAAAATTAAAAGATCTAATCAACAATCTGAATTTAGAATCAAAATCTGAAACTAATAATTCTGAAGAATATTCCTATTATGAAAAAACCTTCCATGATCATACCAGTGATAAAATCATCTTAGTACTAGTGAATGAAAAATAATTTATAGCTGATATGATTGATTCTCTTAAAAATTTTGAAGATAGACAGAATCAATTAGAAAAGTTTTTTACCCTAGTCAAAAGCTAAAAGCCCAAAATCTTCAAAATCTCTTTAGACACTAAGAATCTCTATACCATGGATGAAGTTTTTCAAAGACTAAGGCAAATCAAACAGAAAGCCCAAAAACCTAGTCTAGATGAGTTAATTAAAGAACAAGTTCTTATAAAAAATGAATTAACCCCACTTAAAGAAGAATTGAAAACAATTAGAAAAATTCATATTGAAGAAACAGCTAAAAGAGAAACTCTATCTGAAATAAATAGAAAATTAAAAGCTATAATAACTAATGAAAAAAATACTTCTGAAGACTTCTTAGGATCAATTGATAGATATATAAAATAAAAATAGTATTGTGAAATCTTTTTCAAATTAAAAGCAGGCTATAGCTTTAAACACAAAGCCTTAATAGACTCTGGGTCTGATGTTAACTGTATGAGAGAAGATCTAATTCCTCTCACATATTATGAAAAATCAACTCAAAAAATTCAGATAACAAATGAAGAAAACTTGAGTGTATATTATAAGATTTTTGAAGTTCATATTTGTATAAAGAAAACTTGTGTCAAAACATTGTTCTTATTAATCAAGACCCTAAAACAAGGAGTTATATTAGGAAATCTCTTTTTAACTCAAATCAAACCTTTTACAGTTACAAATGAAGGTATATCTGCTCTTATAAAAGGTAAAAATATTATGTTTAAATTATGTTTAAAATCAAAAGAATCTTTTTTAGATCTTTTAAAAAGATTTGCGAAAGTAGAAATCATAAATATATTATCTAATAAATTCTCTTAGAATGATAGGAAGAGGGAAGTATCATCCACTTTGGAAGAAAAGGATTTAAAATTATTACACTCACCTCTTTATTTTAACAGAAATGCTATTAAAGAAGAACATCTATCCAGTCTAAACAACTCTGAAGAAGGTAAAATTTTTAACTCTAAAAATCATCATCCTCTACTCTTTATCTCTTTGGAAGAATATTCAAAGAAAAAATATACAATGAGCCAAAAAAAAAAGGATGAGTTACTTGAAGAAAGTATAAGAAGATTTAACTCTTGATCTTCAGAGTATTATTTTTGACAAAATAGTCCAACCTCATGAAGCCAAAGAAATATTCAGAGAACTATATCCCTACTTTTGCAATGGAGTGGTACTGGCCAATCTAATTATACCAAACATCAACATCAAAGCCACCCAAAATATGATCAGAGCTCTATACAAGGGATTGGTCAAAAAAGTTACCGTAGACTGTTCTTTTCCTGTAAATATATTCCCAGATGTAGCTTTCACTATTCTGAAGCAAGCTCAAAAAAGCAGAAGAAAATTAGATATATTGATATGCAGCAACATTGAAGAAAAGAGAATTGAGAAAGTTATATATCCTTTCCAGATTTATCATATAACTCTACTTTCAGAAAGAGAAATTGAGTATGTTCTCAAATGCAATCAATTCAAGTTCATTAATGGAATAGAGATTAAAGAATTTATAGAAAATACTAATATAGAGCATTATATACTCACTAATTACAAGGACATATATTGGATGGCCAAAAGCAAGAGTTTTCAAGCAGAAAAATATTGGACAAATGGAAGGATATGGGTTACCACAGATGTATCCAGAATAGTACCAGAAAAAGAAGAAAGTTGGAATATTCTACTGAATGCAGAAAACTATCCTGAAAAATAAAGAATGAACTAAAGTATCCTAAGGATGGTATGATTTACTTTCATCAAGGCGAAGAAGAAGACATAATTATCAAAGAATCGAATGACTCCTTCAACTTTACCTTACTCTTCAGCACCGAAGAATGGAAAAAAAAATTTACTAACCATTCTACCAAAATCTTAGTAGAAAAATTTTCTTGCAGGTACAATTGGGTGGCTCTTCTATAAGCCACTTCGACAACTAGATAACTATCACCATTTTCTGAAGACAACATCAACCACGACTACTATTCTTGAAATACTTTAATTCTTAGAGATGGTTCATCTTCAAAAGATGGTCTATACCAAGATCTAAAGATAACAAACAAGATACAGAAAAATTTCTGACATCACTACTATTTATCTATAAGAAGATTTCTGATACTGTACAAAGACAACAAGACGCTATAGGAAATCGAACTTAAAACCAATTAAGTTTTGATTTCGATTTCGACTTCTACAAGCTTCCAGATTTCAAACCAAATAAAGTCTGTCGAACTCCAAACTGATTGAAATCTATATTGTTCCTTTTCTCATCTATAAATAAAGGGGAAGGCCTTCATCCAAAGCATCGATCGAGTATAGTAGATAGATCGAGAGAGAGATTTCAATTCTAAGTGGTAGAGTCCTTATATTTTTATCTCCTCTCCTCTCTTCTCTTCTCCTCTTGTCTTCTTCCCTCTAATCCTCTCATCTCCTCTTTTTCACTCATCTTCTCCATAGATCATGTCTCTTCTTCCTAATCTTCTTCCATTTGCCTCCTTCATCACCAATATCATCACATGCTCTTCTATTAAAAAATCTTTCCATCTCTTCTTCTGAAGTTTTCCACCAACTCCTTCATTAAAAAATTTCCTTCCACCTTCCATTAAAAAACTCCTTCCACTCTCCATTTCCTCCACTAAAAAACTACTCTCCATCATCTTCTTCCATTATCCCTTCCATTAAAATATTTCACCTTCTTCTCTCCACATAAACTCTTCATCTCTGCCATTTAGCTCTATAATCCATGTGAGTTTGTAAATAAGTATGTTTACTTATGTGTTTACTCATATTTTAGCATATATTAGCGCTTATAGTTTGTATTTAAGTTTGCTTAAGCTTGATTAGTGTACATAAAGCTTGAACGGTGTGTATTTCAAATTCATCAGACTTCATGTAAGTGTGCTTTTGTAAATAAAGCTCGCTTTTCTTTCATATTACTACTTTTAATTATGTTTTAAGCTTTTTTTATATTTTAAGCTTTTTTATATTACTGTTTATATTACTGTTCATAGTACTGTAGCTAATTACTGTAGCATATGTAGTGAGTAGTACTATAGCAGCAATACTATACAGTACTATTACGCACTGTAGCACGACAGTAAATCATTCGAATGCTACCAATGCTGTGAAGTAAACAACGGATCAGTCTTAAGGATAAACAATCTTAAAGTTGGTAGAGATTGTGAAATAGGTAATGGATCAATCAAGATAAATAATCCAAATATCACCTGTAACATGCTATAAGGTTGTACTAAAAATATAGTGCAATTTATCATACAATTGTACTGTAAACCAACAGTATAATTATATGCTATCGGATTAGTGAATGTACTCATCGTACTGTAGCTAATTACTGTGGCATATGCAGTGAGTAGTACTATAGCAGAAATACTGTTACGTACTGTAGCACGTTACTGTAGCACGACAGGAAACCATCCGAATGCTACCAATGCTGTGAAGTAAATAACGGATCAGTTTTAAGGATAAACAACCTTAAAATTGGTAGAGATTGTGAAATAAATAATGGATCAATCAAGATAAATAATCCAAATATCAACTGTAACATACTATAAGGTTGTACTAAAAATATAGTGCAATCTATCATGTAATTGTGCTGTAAACCAATAGTATAATTATATGCTATCGGATTAGTGAATGTACTCTGTTTAAATTTTTACTTATTTTTTGTACTCTTGATATTAAGTAATTTTATTTTATTTTATTTCAAGCTTTGCTCTTATTTCAGTTCTACTTACTGCACTTATGTTTATTTATCCTTATTTAAGCTTTATTTCATTTTGTTAGTTCTGTTCTTACTTATTCAATTTTACTTATCGTACTTATGTTCATTTGTCCTTTACTATTTAGTTAAGTTCAGTTCACTAATTGACCATAGTTTATAGCTTGAAGTTTACAAATTCACAGTTAGCAAGTAACTTAATAGTTTATTTACTATATTTATTTTAATTTAGTTTACTTATAGCTTTAATCCTTTGTAGTTTTCAGCTTAGTGTATTTATTTTATGCTGGATAGTTTTAGTTATTTTAATCATTTGAAGTTTAGTTTATAGTTCATTAACCTATGTTTTCTAGTTTATATCTGGTTATTAGTTTATATTTTAGCTTGTGTTCTCTCATTAGTTTTCCATTAGTTTATGTTTCAATTTGTATTTTTTTATATTAGCTTAGCTTATGTCTTAGTTCATCTTAGTTTATGTTTCCTTATATTAGCCTTTCTTTAGCTTGAGTCTTAGTTTATCATCCTTTTAAGTTAAACGTAAGTAATCTATCAGTGTGTTTGTTGTGTGTCTTTTGTTCTATTTGTATATGTATGCTTGACCTCCTTAACTTCTCAATCATAATTTATTTTGCCTTGTCACTCCTGGGTTCCGGACTGTAAGTTATACGGTGCATGCGGGCAGTATCGTATATCTCATAGTTCGTCTATCCATTTACTACTTTCATATGTATGCACGTGGCCTTTACTACTGTGTCATACTATTGTGACAAAATACTGCTAAGGCACTTACTGTGATACTTTTGTCTCGTGGTTATCGGATTGCTGATCTGTGTCAGAAGAGTCTGTTAGGACTTGTGAACTATTATAGATCTGTGGCTCCAACCTACACACATACCACTACTTCCATGTGTATGTGCATGGCCCGGGTCAATTTGATGTATATATATACATACATATATATATATATATATATATATATATATATATATATATATATATATATATATATATATATATATATATATATATATATATATATATATATATGTATGTATGTATGTATGTGTATATATATATATATATATATATATATGTATATATATATATATATATGTATGTATATATATATATATATATATATATATGTATGTATATATATATATATATATATATATATATATATATATATATATATATATATATATATATGTATATGTATGTATATATATACATATACATATATATATATGTACACACACACACACACACACACACACACACACATATATATATATATATATATATATATATATATATATATATATATATATATATATATATCTTAGGCATTTTGGATTGATAGAAAAAATAAGGCCATATTTGGGGTTGCTATTGATAGTATAGTTTTTGTTGATGAAGCTTTTGGAATTAGAGCTTTTAATAAAAAGTTGTTTCCTATTTAATAACTATATTTTTACAGAATTATGGAACTATAATATTTGTTTAGTAACCCAACTGAGATAGTGCTTTTAGTATGAGAAAATAACAATAAAGGGTATCACATAATATGTTCAATTTTTAACTCTTTGTACTATGAAGAACTGTTATTATAAAATATTCTTAATTTACAAATTTATATGGAGTCATATAATACTAGAATAGTGTAATATTATAATATAATAATATCAGTATATATAATATAGTATATATGATATAATGTAATATATTATTAAACAAAAAACCAAAACAATATAATTTAATGTATCTTTTATTAGATAATAGTTATAATACAATATTATGATATAAAGTATTACAATAATTATTATTACTACTGATTATTATATTATTACATAGTATAATATTATTACAATATATGAATATGATATTATTATTTTAGTGTAATATTATAAATTTATAATATATTATATTTAATGTTATTTTTGTATTAATATAATATAGTGTAAAGTCTAGGTGTATTTTAGTCACACAAATAGCTTCCTGTTAGGATTTGGAAAGTGCTTTTTGAGGAGAAGCTCCAAATTGGAGCTTTTTCTAAGTAGTGATTTTCAGCTTATAGGAGGATTAGAAAGCTGTTTCAGGTTTTTTTTCCCAAACACCCAATACCCATATATCACCTAGAAGTGCCTTTTGGGCTCCAAAAATTGCTTTTGCCCCCTTCAAAAGCAATCCCAGACGAGGCCTATGCCTTGAGTTTATTGGGTGCAATATGAAAATGTTATAGTTCATAGGAGATGGTTATTCAAATGATGAAGAAAATCATCCTTATTCTTACATTTACATGTATTCCAAGGTATATGTTTTCATGTATAACATGTCGGGAATGTTTTGCATGCATTTTACATTTTGCATGTCTTAGGCATTCTAGATCAATAGAAACATAAGCCTTGAATTCACTACATGTGCCATGGAATTGTCGTAGTTCATAAGAGATGGGGGTTCAAATGATGAAGAAAATCATCTATTTCCTTTTTCCTTACATTTGCATGTGTTTCACATTTGCATATGGGCACTCTAAGGTGCACCAGTAGGTTTTGTATGCTTTCATGTAATCAGAGATTAAATAGTTACTCAGTTTGCTATCATTTTCTTTTGTTTTCTTAAGAACTAGGGTGAGAGAAAGCCTAGCCGAAATTGAAGTGAAGGTGGGATTTGATACCCGGTCATTAGTACCCACTACCCAATGACTTTACCAACGAAGTTTGCTGGCAACTAGTAGACTCAAGTTTATGTAAATGAATGCATTTTTGTCTACTTCATTTTTTAGTTTTTTTCTCTCCTTTTTAAGCTTTTGCATGACTTCAATTTGGTTTGCAAATTTGTTTTTCATGCATTTGGGCCATCTAGCTTGACTTGTACCCTAACTGGAACAGTTTGGTCTTATCCATTTTGGTTCAATCCAATCACGTATTACCTGATTGTGGATTTCAGTCTTGACTTTTGTTTGGTTTGGACCTTGTATTGACTCGACCAATGTTATAGCCCAAACCTCAGCCCACCAAAGCCATTCAAACGGAAAAAAAAAAAAAGAGGAAAAATAGAGTAAAACCGGGAAGAAGACTCCCGGTAGGAGTCTTCTTCTCCGGCGAAACCCAGGCAAAATCGGACTCCTAAGACCCCTAGGAGTCCTAGGATTTCCTATAAGAAGACCCCCTCTCTTTAAAATCGATCCATTGACTCTTTTCTCCTCTCTTTCTCTCCGATTTTCCCGAAATAAAGCCGCGGACACCGTCCGATTTCTCGCCGTAATTGCTCACCGGCGAGGTCTCCGGAGGCTGAGGTGAGTCTCCTTCTTCTTTCCCTCCTTCTTCTCCTTCCTCCCATGCTCCTGTGCACGGCTGCCGGCGACGAGTATCGCCGATCTTTCGATCGGGAAAGACGCCCTGTTTTTGGGCCTTTTTCCTTGAATTTTCCGACGCCGGCGATCGGAATTGATCGCCGGCCATGCTCCTCCGTGACCGGGGGAGTGGCCCCCCGTCAGCCGCCGGCCTCCGTCGCAGCGGCCGTGGCCCGAACGGCCGGTCAAGGCCGGAGGATGTCGGTCCTCTGTTCGGCCTGGAAGGAACCAAGAAAAAAAAAAAAAAGAAAGAAAGAAAAAGAAAAAGAAGAAAAAGAAAAGAGAAAGAAGGAAAAAAAAAAAGAGAAAAAGAAAAGGAAAGAAAAAAAAAAGAAGAAGAAAAAGAAAAGAAGAAAAAGAAAAGAAAAGAAAAGAAAAGAAAATAATAATAATAATAATAATAATAAATATATATATATATATATGTATATTTATATATATATATATATAAAAGTAAGTAAGTAAATAAAAATATAAATAAATAAATAAAAATTGAAATTGATGAGAGAGAGAGTTTCTCTCTCTTCTTTCAGTCTGAACCCTGATTTTCTCTCTCTGGAATTGGACTTTCTCTCTCTACTTTCTCTCTCTAGAATTTTCTCTCTCTAGCTTATTTCTCTCTCTTGATGGATTTCTCTCTCTCTAAAGTTATCCTTCTAAGATTAGCGTAGGGGAAAGGCTTCATCTGATGATTCTGATCAAGTTTAGAGACGAGTCTGATTTTAAGCGAGATTTTGATTTTGGGATTTGTTAGATTTAATTTTGAATTAAAATTAATGTAAAAATATAATTTTGGATAATAGGCACGGAAGAATCTCCTAGAAGTTAGTCGATCCATTTATTCAGTGCTCCGTGAAAAGTAAGTAATGAATCATCTTCTCGAGATATTTCATATTGATTCTGAAAATAAATAATTATTCTCTGAAATTATACATGATTTATGAAATTATGTTTTGAAAGAAAAGTGCTTTTGAAATGTTATGGTATATCGATTTATGCACATGTTTAGTGAAAGATTATGATATATATTGTGGTACTAAGTGTTTTGATACGAATCGGATTTATGCTCTCAGCCTAACTATATTTCAGTGGGCTCCGCCAATGGAGATTATACGTTGGTACTTTGTGGACCCTGTCAGTGGGGGTTGTGCGCTGGTATTTCTGGACCCTGCCAGTGGGGGTTGTGCGCTGGTATTCTGTGGACTCCGCCAATGGGGGTTAAACGTTGGTCATAGTCGAGGCTGTTGAGTTACGAGTGTTTTGAATCGAATCGGATTTATGATTATATTATGTGTGAATTTTTGAAAATATTGGATTTGCATTAAATCAGCATGAAATATATTTTTATGTTATTTGCAGCATTATTCTTGAAAATTATATAATATCTGAAATATTTGGTAGAGATATTTGTTACTTACTGGGCTGTCTAGCTCATTACCTTTCTTTCTATTTTTCAGATTCAGATAATTAATTTTGAACGTGGGAAGAAATATTGGGACAGAGCTTTTAGAGGCGAGATTAGCATTGTCAACACTTCATTGAACTTAGATCTATTGTTAGCAAAAATTTTATTGGATGTAAGACATTTGATTTAATTACTTGAATTACAGTTGAATAATAATTATTTGAATTTATTCCGCTGCGATGCATTGATATCGTGATGAGATGCCTTGCATACTTATGGAGAGAGTTCTTCATTAGTATGCGGCGGTTGCCGCGACCCTCGATTCAAAATCTCGGGTCGGGGGCGTGACAATCAATTTACAGCCTATAAGCATTAAGCAATGCAAAAGTTATATAAGAAGCAAGTAGAAAAATGATTTCGTAGTTATATAAGAACTAAATATAAAAATGATTTCAAGCAGCAAAAGACCCAAATTCATCTCATCTCTTTTAAAAATATAATCTTCACAGACTCATTTGCCAATATAGGATAGATGATGGCTTTCCCTATATTCAGCATGTGACTATAGGTACCACCTAAGAATGGCACTTGCCTTGATCTTGCCTTTTGTGGTATGTCAACCAGAAATCATGGAAATGTGGATAATTGGGCCAGCGTAAGTTTGAAATGTAGGTTTAACTGCATGGCAATCTGTATTCCTTTTACTTAACCTTTCTCATTGCACAACCAAGGCCCGTATATCTTCAAAATCATTGACAAGCTGGTGGATCATTGTTTAATTTGCTGACTAAATTTCGTGGAACTGAGGTTGTAAAGACTCTTATGCTTAGATTACATTTCTGAGATGTTTAACAAGTGCAGCATATCCTATCATGTCAACTCTAAGCTAGCTGAAGGAACTAATCAGCAATAAGGAATCCACTAAGGAAGTTGACCATAGAGAAATTGTGATAGTTAGAAATTAATTGAAAATAATTATAAACCAGTTATATGACAAATCATGATGGCTGTATTTAAGGTGATTGCCTAGAAGGAGGAAATGGTGAAATATTTTATGGAAATTCCGACAATAAGTATCAGTGAGAATGTTCTTGATTTAAAGGTTATGAGATAGATCGACGGTTATGTATCCTCTGTCAATGCTAATCTTGCTATGAAAGAGTTGAACGTGCAAAACATGGTGGTTGAAAATTTGATTCATGAAGATTGAATAATTGGGGGTCTCCAAATGAAAGGTGTAGGAGATCCATGAAATGAAGAACCAACAAGTGAGGATCATTTGGAAGAAAAAGTTTTAAAGTTGGTAATATGAATTTCTTTAATTGTTGCCATCCTTGTTAATTGATTTAGGCATTATTTCTTTTTAACTGACATGTATTGGATTATGCTAAGTTCCTTCGTGCTTAAGACAAGGGCATCCTTTTGCATGAGGCTTTCTCGATTGTAGGGCATGGGTAGGGTCAGCTCTATGCAGCTTTATACTTGCATGTAGAGAAATAATTTTCATGTTTGGAACCCGTGACACTCGAGTCATGATGGAGCAACCTTACCATAGCATGAAGGCTAGCCCTCTAAGTTCATCCTTGAAAACCACAATTAATAGCTCGATCATTTGAAAGAAACTTTTGCCTTGGAACTAACTAATTTGCTTGATTATATAGATGTGTTTGTCTCATCTTATATAGCATGTATTTTCTTAGTTTATATTTTCTATGATTAGGTCTAATGCACACCAGTTTGAATCATAAATATATGAATATCCTAAATATACGGAAAGCTTGCCAAAGGGAGATAACTGGTTGCAGATGATGTTTTAGTCATAATTTGAACTTTAAATGGAGAATGAAACAGATTAAAGCCCAGAAAAGAAGAATACTTGTATAATGCACTACTAATCTCCATGTAACCTTTATCTTTTACTAATATACGCTCTAGAAGGAACTACAAGAACTTCCATAGTCTGAACCATATATTTTCTCAAAAACTGTATAATAACTTATCCAATATAACTAATAATTAAATGTAAAACATTTGCAACAGCAGCATTTGACTTTTTCAAAGAAAAAAACATATGAATTTGACCAGGAGCGCTTATATATCTGAGCAACAAATCTGCCTTTTAGAAACTTTTAAAGTAATTGTGGATTGAAAATGTGAAAGTTGACACCAAATTTAGTAGATGTGTTTTCTGTAGAGAGCAAACGTGGTGTAGCAAGCAATCATGGTCTGTTAGACTGACCGATAAACAAAAAATAAAAGAACTGTAAGTAAATTAGCAGTTTTACCCCTCTAATTTGAGGAGGTTCCAAATGTGGGGAAAATTCTGTTTTGTGGACGGTGTGCATGCAAGTGTGCACATTGCATTGTTTAGAAATCCTCCATGCCATTGCTATGATCTATGCATGGGCGAAATTCTTTGTGCACCACCTAGGGTGCAGAAAATCTGACGTGGAGCGCACCACCTCGCCCGGTTGGTCCATGTGGCACCCTTGTAGCTGATGTGATCGAACGTCTGCAGGCATGGAGAAAACAGAGGTGATGCACTGTCCCATCGCCACTGAATATATTTAATACACGTCATAATCTGTTTTTCAAATTTTACTTAATTTTAACGTAACCAAAATGCCCTTTCCCTCCAAGATGACTTTTTTAATATTTTATCATGTGGTTGGACATTTCAAATACTGCTTTTCTCTCTCTTCTTCCTTCTTTTGTTGAGCTTCTATCCATCCAAGAATAAATTTTTCAGCCATAATTCTGCGTCCGAGGTTTTTGAGTAGCATCTAGATAATATACGTCCATCCAAGCAACATGTTCCATCCATTAGGAACTAAAATGCCAAATATAGATGCTTTTTTACGATTTTGTGGTTGTTCTTTTATTACAGCAACTCCTTGGTAGTTAAGTGAAGTTAATGCATTAGGCTTTAGATGGAGTTCTCTTTTCAGTTTTGAATATAGCATATTATAAAAATATTATCTGAAAGTATAATAAGTCAGAATATCATGATATTTCAGGTTGATATTATGACATAAGCTCAAAAATATATTTTTAGATATTTTTATGATATCCTGGATCGAATTTATAATATTAGACGTTAAAATTATGACACCCTGTATCTACAATGCCTATCGAAGGAAGTTTTGATTATATTATGACATTCTAGGTCTAAATGATGATATCATATGTCAATATTATGAAGTCATATATCAATATTCTAACATTCTATAGGTAAAATAAAATTGAAAATTTTTTTTGATATTTTTATAATATTTTAGTTGAAGATGATAACATTCGACGTAAAAATTATGATATGCTATAGGTCAAACGCCTACCGAAGGCAATTTTGATGATATTATAACACTTCAAATCAAATCAAAAAAATTTTTTTGATATTTTTATAACATTGTGTATTAAAATTATGACATTCGACGTTAAAATTATGATATCCTATATCTAAAACGACTTTCGAATGCATGTTTTGATATTTTTATGATATCATGGGTCAATATTATGACATTCTAAGTTAATATTATGACATTCTATAAATAAAATAAAAATAAAAAATTTATTTTTAATATTTTTTTTATCATTCTATATAGAAATTATGACATTCGATGTTAAAATTATAATATCCTATACATAAATGATGATATTGGACAAAATTATGACATCTCAGGTCCAAATGATGACATTATACGTCAATATTATGACATCCTCTAGATAAAATAAAATGGAAGAGCTTTCTTTTGATATTTTTATGATATTCTATATTCAAATTATGACATCCTACAAGTAAAACACCTACGAAATATACTCTTTGATAATTTTATACATGCTGCTATAAAATTATGATATTCGATGTTAATATTATGACATCGTGTTTTTAAAATGCCTCTGAAAAATAATTTTGATAATATTATGACATTCTAGATTAATATTATGGCATCCTGTAGATAAAATATTTTTGAGATATATCTTTTTGACATTTTTATGATATCTTGCGATAAAATTATTATATTATGGTATAATATAATGACATCATACAGGTAAAACACCTTTCGAACATAGTTTTAACAATATTATGATATAATTGATCAAATATATTGGTTTTTTTTAAAATTATGACATTCTGTACGTATAACTCCTTCGAAGTATATTTTGTTATATTTTTATAACATCATACATCAAAATTATGATATCCTGTATGCAAAATATTGATCGAAAATAGTTTTTTAACAATTATATGACATTTTGTGTTAAAAATTATTGCATTTTATAGGTAAAACATATCCCATATACAGTTTTGATAATATTATTATATCATATATCAAAATTATGATAGTATATATTATGACATTCTGGTATTGACATCTTGCAGGTAAAACATCTCTCAGTGATTGTTTTGACAATCTTATGATAGTATATGGTGATTCTCTTGAAAATCCACCTTCTCCTATTACACTACATTTAGATAATGATAATGTTGATTCTTATATTGAAATAGAGTTCAATTCAGTAATCGATGTTTACAATTTCTACAATGCTTATGCAAGAAAAGTTGGTTTTGGAATTACAACTATGTATAGTAGGTCCAATAAAAAAAAGTAGTATGCTTCAAACATCGAGCATGCTGAAGGAAAAAAAAATCTAGAAAAATGGATAATTCCATGAATCCTAGGGACATCGACAAAATTGATTGTAAGGCTTCAATAAAAGTCAAACTTAACAACAAGACTGATAAGTGGAGATTGGAGGATACTATTCTAGAATACAATCATGAGCTGTTCATGTCAACCGTCACTTATCTATGATCCCATAAGAAGATCAGCACACCAGAAAAGGTAGAGATTACAAATATGCATGTCGTAAATATACCTACAACTCAAATATATTCTGCCATGGCAAGAAGAAAAGGGGGAAGAAGGCAATTAGAATTCACAGAGAAATATGCTAATAATTATATTTGTTAGGAACGTCAAAGTTAGTTGAAAGAAGGAAATACACAGTCAATGGTTGTCCATTTCACACAAATGCAAGCTAAAAATACAAATTCCTTCTATACATTGGACTTGAGTAGCAATGCATAGCTACGGAATGTGTTTTGGATCCATCCAAGATCAAGAATGGCATGCACTTACCTTGGTGATATTGAGCTTTAACTCCACTTATCTCACAGATACATATCAAATGCCATTCTATCCATTTGTTGGAGTTAACCACCATAGACAGTCCATCTTGCTTGACTGTGCATTGTTGTCAGATGAGAGGATGGAGATTTTTAAATGGATATTTCAGTCATGACTAGATGAAAATGATGATAAAGTGTCTAATGCCATCATCATCGATAAGGATAAGGTGATCGAGGCTACTTTCAAGGAGATTTTTCCTAGTGCACGACATCGATTTTATCTTTGGCATATTTTGAAAAAGATCCCTAAAAAGATAGGCTATATTTACACAGTGCATCCCAAATTTATAGTTGAATTCAATGATGCTATAGATGACACAGTTATGATGCAGTCTTTCGAGGAGAAATGGGGACAACTCATGGACAAGTATGAAGAATGCAAGAGTGTAGATTGGTTGCATTATCTCTATGAATGCCAGGATAAATATGTTCCAATTTACCTCAAGGATGCATTTTTTGTAGATATG
Organism: Elaeis guineensis; assembly: GCF_000442705.2. Taxonomy (NCBI): domain Eukaryota; kingdom Viridiplantae; phylum Streptophyta; class Magnoliopsida; order Arecales; family Arecaceae; genus Elaeis; species Elaeis guineensis. The sequence goes on along the minus strand of NC_025993.2, from coordinate 91,578,520 downwards.
TTGGAATCATAACATAATCTTTTTCTTGTAATCTTTATACGATATCATGTAATACTATACCAGTAATCTCCTTTGCTTCTGACATCCTTTTTAGGCATGTCCTTCTCTCAAAGGAGTGAGAGCATTAACTACTTCTCGATGGATCTGTGAATTCGAAGACCATCCTGAAGAAATTCATTGAGAAGTACAGGGATGTATGGGAGAAAAAATATGAAGCAAAAAATAAACAAGACAATAAATCCTTATAGACTAAAGCTTTTTTAAAGACATCCTCATCTTTTGAGAGGCAAGCAGCAGTCATGTACATAAGACGTATATTCAAAAAATTTTAGATGGAGGTGCTAGAGATGGTTGCATCAAATGCTAGATTAACAAAAGAAGTTGACAACGTCACTGTTTATTCCATGAAGTCATTTGATAGAATTGAAATTAACATAATTGATAAGTAGATTGTTAAAGACTATAGTGTATCGTGGTGCAGTCGGTTGGAGGAAGTGAAATGTTAGTGCATATCATTCGAATTCAGGAGATACTTGTGCAAGCACGTCTTATTGGTTCTTCATCAAAATAAAGTATTTCGCATTCCTGATAAGTACTTTCTTAGCAGATGGTGTAAGAACATGGAATACAGAATCAATGAATATGATTGCGATGTCCAATTTTATGATAGGAGCATCAGAAAATCTAGATATGTTATCATCCTATAATTGAATTATAATATGGTATCTATAACTACGACAACCTGTTACAGCATATGGATATCTTGTTTCATATAGATATGCTTTGATAAGTCATCGATTGATAAAGCTTACAAAGGATGTCTCCATATCTGAAGATGCATTTAACTTGGTGATGATTGATCGAAGTGCATTATTCAGAAGAACAGTAGATGCTAATATTTTTGCATAGGCAAGCTCGAAATTTATTATCCGAGATCCTAAAAATATCGCCATAAAGGGATGGCCAAAAGAGAAGAGAATAAAGAATGGAGTCAAAAAGAAGTCAAAGAAAGGTTCGAACAAGATATCTGATGATCCATCTGCCAAAGAGAAAGGTAAAAGGCTTGCTAAAAGATAGAGGATATCTCCAGATGAAGTGGTGGAGGCAATCCAACAAATAAGTGCAACCAACCAACCATCCTCTGATCCATTTTTGGATGAGTTTAACGCATATGTCTCCAACCAACTGACACAAGAGTTTGATCCGCATGATTTGGACCATGGATAGCATAATTCTGCATTCTGATATATTTTCCATTTCATTCTATTATTATTTTGACCTAAGATGTCAAAACCTGACATAGGATGTCTTTTTTCTGTATTGAGAGATATTTTATTTGCCACGATGTCATAATGTTGACACTCAATTCATAATTCTAAAGCAGGATGTTATAATTTGGTGACATTTGCTCTATGAATGTTATAACTTAGACATGCAATGTCTTCATTCTGCATGCACTGTTTGCGCCATGTGGTTTCTCTATGCACCACGTGTGATGTTGGAAATCTTTCTAGATTGTTCTTTTCTTTCTGAGAACCTTCTCGAGCCCTCAGTATGCCCTCAGTATGTTTCGATGCCCATCTTTTTCCTATCATGCTCAAAGCCCTCTATAAATAGCAACTAGTGTTATGAGGTGTGCCCAGTATGATCTCCTCCAGCATTCCCCACTAGTGAAGATGCGATAAAAGATGCTCCCATTATGACGATACTTTAGCTCGATGGATGGGTACTCCTCATCCTCCTGGATGGATGCAGAGAGCTCGAGAGGGATAGCACACCCACCCACCTTGGAGTGGGAGGTGTCTAGAAAGTTTCTGTGAAATGAATAGCAGGAAGAGAGATCTAGAGGGATGGGGAGAAGGGATGGTGTGTGATGGCCCGGCCCATGTAACAAGCCCACAAAGCCCAAACAAAAAAAAAAAAAGAGGAAGGGAAAACAGAGGAGAAGACTCCCAAAGGGAGTCTTCTTCCTCCTCTCACCATCTCCCAACTGGAGTCGGAAAGAGCCCCCTCCAGCTCTATTTAAGGAGGAGAACCCTCCTCTCTCCCTCTCACCGGAGATCCCGAAGTCCATTGGTGGCAATCGCCGAAAAATCATTGCGAAAGACTGACCTGTGCCCGTCCAATTTTTTCGTCGGAAAGCCTCGTCGGCGTCGAAGGTGAGCCTTCTCCTCTTTCCTCTCTTCTTCCCTTTCCTTCCCATGCCGATGTGCATGCTCGCCGACGATCGAAGTCACCGAATTTCTTTGAGAAAGGAATTCGGTCCCTTTTGAATGTGTAGGTGCGGTGGTCGCCACCGGCCACCGACTGGGTCCTCCTCTTGCCACCAGGTCGCCCTCCTCGTGTCGACTACCGCCCCATGCCGGTTGCATCGTCGATCGGCCAGCCAACGAAGGGATTGGAAATCCCCTGTTTCGGCCCAAGTCAACCCACGGGAAGAAGAAGAAAGAAAAAAGAAAAAGAAAAGAAGAAGAAGAAAGAAAAAGAAAAAGAAAAAAAAAGAAAAAGAAGAAGAAGAAAGAAAAAGAAAAAGAAAAGAAAAAGAAAAAAAAAAGAAAAAGAGAAAGAAAAAAAGAAGAAGAAGAAGAAAAATAAAAAATAAAATATAGACTCTCTCTCTTCTTCTCTCTCTAATTTCTCATTCTCTTTCTACTTTCTCTCTCTACTTTCTCTCTCTAGATTATTTCTCTCTCCTAAGATTTTTTAAAATTTTGAAGAATGATGATGAATTTAAATGATCCTAGTGATGAATTTTTGATCTGCGATCGTCAGACGGTACACCGACACCCACTTTGATCAGATTAGGTATTTTTTTTAAGATTCTATTTTTCATGATTTTATTGAATTATCCACATGATAATCTTAGCATGATTTAATCTGATCGATCAGATTTGTTGAATCATCTCGTCTGAGGAGTCCAAGATGAATTTTTTCTCTCTAAAATTTTCTCTCTTTAGAATTTTTTCTCTCTAAAGCCATTCCTCTCTCGATTAATTTATCAATGAGAAATTTTTTTTAATATTTCTGATCTGATGAAGAATCTTGATCCATGATTGTTGGGCAGTATGTTGGCACTCACCTTGATCAGACCATGAATCCTTAGATTTGCTCATCCATGATCTCGATCTAGCCATGACTTGATTTGATCATGTTGATTTTACCAATCGAGATATTAGACCAATCGTAATGTTGGATTATGTCATCTGATCAATTCGAATTGTACTTCATTAATTATCTCTCCTCTGATTTTCTCTCTCCACTTGATTTTTATGAAACCAATGAAGAAATCTTGATCCTATCACTTCAAATCCGATTTGATCCGATAGTCAAACTTTGGATCGTTTATGTCCTAATTAGATTTTGATTAGATGAAATTAGATGATCGGATCCAATCTAAACCGTTGAAATATGATATTCATATTCTTTCTGATTATTAAATTTGATCTCGTAAAGGTATCATTGACACCTAATAATCGGATATTGTGATATGGTTTATGAACTGAAAAATTTTGGAAGAAAATTTATAGAATTATGTGGATTTATTGGAATGCGTTCGAGGTAAGCAATGTTTCACTTTTTCTAAATTTATCGATAAATTATAATATATTTTTCTGATATGATTTATGAAATGATGCATGAATTGGATGAATGATATTTTGTTATAAAAATATTTTATTTGAAATATTATGATGAAGCATGATTGAACATATTGATTTCATGATGCATTATATTGATTAATTTCGATACTACATGATTATATATTTTCTTATCGAAATTAGAATATGAAACATAATTTATAAAGAATTTTGATATAAGAACAATATGAATTGATAACCTGACTATGTAAAGTACCCCGCTAATGGGAGCATATACGTTGGTAATTGATTTGTCATAAGGGTTTATGTCGTCAGAGAAACCAGCGACAAACTATCAGAGAGACCAGTGGTTCCAAAGGACTTTGCTGTCAGATGATTCGCAGCTCACCGCAAGAAGATACGTGGTGTTATGACCCTATCACAAAAAAAATATGATCATAGCTCATGGTTGACGAAAAGAATTTAAGAACGAAAGAGATTGAAATCTCGAAAGAAATTTAAATTTTGAAAAAAAAATAAATTTGGCATGAACTATGTTGCATAATCATAATTGATTTCAAATTGATGAACTCTATATGCTTATTTTCTATAAATAATTATTTACTTAAATACCTGATGAAATCTGTTGAAAGTGATCATTGCTTACTGGGCTATCTAGCTCATTACCTCCTATTTTACTATTTTTACAGATGTTGAGGAATTAAGATGATACAAGATATGAATGGAAGAGTGATCAGAAGCAAAATTTTTATACTTTTATTTTAGGTTGAAAGTCTTATTAAATTTGATGTAAGGCCTACGAATCATTGTTGAATTTATTGAGATATTAAAAAAGAAATTTAGATCATTATATTTTGGATTTAAATTATTGACTAATTATTTCACTGTTGTTTTAGGATAGCTTGATAAGATGCCTTGCATGCTTATGGGAAGAGTTTTTTATGAGTATGCGGCGGTTGTTATGACCCTCGATTCACAATCTCGGATCGAAGGCGTGACATGGGGAGAGAAGGGGTGGGGGAGAAAAGTGCCTCCACACATGAAAACAAAGTCCCTGCCCAATGTTTTAGGTGAAAGGAGGGTAGGAGGGATGGGGGAGAGAAGGGACGGGTTAGAAAAGTGCCTCGATATGAGAACATGCTGTATATTTCTTACTAAATGTCATAATTTATGTATCGGATGTTTTAATTTCATAAAGATGTGGAATATATTTTAACAGATGGTCTTATATTTTAACATAATTAAGCATGTATTGATCTTATCTGTGTAATGCCTATGAAAATTTGGACAGAATATCATAATGTTTATATATGGATACTATAGGATATTATAATTTTAATCCAGGATGCTATAATTTGGATAGAATATTATAGTGTTTATATATGCGGATGTTTTATTTATGAGAAATATCATAATTTTAATCTATAATATCATAATTTTTATCCAAAATTTTATATTTCTGTGTTCGAAAATGTTTACTTTGACACATGTCATAATTTTGAACGACAATGTCATAAATTTTTACTCACAATATAATAATTTGGAACTACGGATACTATCGGATGTCATAATTTTAATCCAAGATACTTTATTTTGGAAGAATATCGTAAATTTATATACAAAGATATTTTTATGATATCCTGTGTCAAAATTATGATATTCGATATTAATATTATGATATCCTATACGTAAAACACCTGCTGAAGGAATGTTTTGATATTTTTATGACATTCCATATCCGAATTATGACATTATATATCAATATTATGTCATCTTGTAGGAAAAACAAAATCAAAAATTTTTTTTGATATTTTTATGACATTATGTGTTAAAATTATGATATTCGATGTCAAAATTATGACATCCTATACGTAAAATATCTTTTGAACATATATTTTGATATTTTTATGATATCGTGGGTCAATATTATGATATTCTAAGTTAATATTCTGACATCCTATAGGTAAAGCAAAAATGGATATCATAATTTCAATTTACGATTAATATTATGACACCGTCTCGAAGTTTGAAAGAGGGGAGGTGAAACGGCACGACCACCCGACTCACACCCGAATTAAGTGCATGATAGCTTGAGCGGTGCCCGCGACCAACCCCCAGTCGACACATATCACTGGTTATAGTGGTGGTTACGGAGTGCTTGAATCTGGTTCTTCTTTTTATAGGAGGGAGACGCCCCCACCATCTCAAAGTGGAGGTTCACTTCTTGTGCACTATGGTGTGATGGGGTGGCTCCTTTCACCATAGGCATGCGGTGGGTGTTTCTTTCACAAGTGGAGGAGCCCACCTTTTCAGTCGAGGCTGTCGCTTATCATCCGAGGGAAAAGAGTCATCTTGTAGATTTTAACTTGGCTTGAGAAGTATTGAAAATGGTTATCTCGCTTGGGGGAAGTACGGATCTGCAGCCTTGAGGGATCGGGCCGGTGCCATGCTCAAAGCAGGCATAGCTTCAATGACAGTCTCTCATGGTGTTTCTGCGAGGTACGTGCTTCCGAGAAGGATGGCCACTGGACCGTGCAATTGCTCTCAGTGGGGACCGCGGTCCTCACAACCGGGAGGACACTTCCTCTGGGCCCTCAGTGGCCTACTGATGTGATTTGGAGTGGCCTTCACCCGCCACCACCGGTGCTCTGTCTGCTCTGCCAAACTAGGCTCCCATTTTGGGGTACAATGAGGACGGTGGTTGCCATTGGTTGCCAGGCTTGAGAGTGCCTCTTTCTCCTCATGCATTCTCTTCAAGGATTGGGAATGCAGAGTCGGGGAGTTCGAGGCCTCTGCCATGTGCAGAGGGTGGTCGCTGCATAAGAGGTGCTGACGGGGTCGAGGCGGCCACGGGCGAGGTGGGGTAGGGGCGGAGGGCTTGGGGCCACAGCATAGAAGGTGCTGGTGGGGTCGAGGTTGGCACAGCAACAAGCGAGGTGGGGTCAGGGTAGCTGACTCGAGGTCGGGGTGGCTGTCTCAGGGCTGTGGCGTAGGAGGCACCGGTAGGGTCGGGGCGACCGCGAGCGAGGCAGGGTCGGGGCAGCGGGCTCGGGGCCGCGGCATAGGAGAAACTGATGAGGTCGGGGTCGGGGCAACCGTAAGCAAGGCGGGGCTGAGGGTGGTAGCTCGGGGCCACACACTCACACCAAGAGAAATATCGATCGAGTACATAGCATAACGTACATAAAATTCCTTATAGTAAAAGCATAAGGGATCTAGCTCATTTACTCAATCTCCTTAGGTGTGCTAGGGCAAATCTTCTTGGAGAAATTAACTCCATGCCTAAGGGGTAACAACCCCTTTTTGGATTTCTTCATGCTGAACCTCTTCAATATTTTCTCTATATACATTTTCTGTAATAGATGAAGCATTGTCTTATATCTATTTTTATAGACCTTTATTTGTAGAATAAAAGATGCTTCTCCTAGGTCTTTTATAGAGAATTTCTTTGACAACCAGACCTTAACCAAGGTCATCATGGAACAACATTTCCAATTAAGAGGATGTCATCCATGTACAATGTGACGAATGGCAAGCACTTTCACTAACCTTCTTAAAGATATTTGGTTCCTCCTCATTCTTGATGAAATCAAACGATTTGATCACATCATTGGAACGATGACATCACCTCGTAATAGTTTTAGGAATCATCTCCATGTTTTCTATCTCCCATGAAGAATATTCCTCTACATCCTTTATAAGTATACACTTGTACCTTTCAAAAGGATAAGAGATTTAACTAGATCTACAAGATGGATGAGGTACACCATCTACTAGTTCAATGGATTCTATAGGCTATATGATTCGTTGTTGCTCTTAAGAGACTTTCTCTTCGAGCCATAATTGCCTCCCACTGTTTTTATCATGATAAACTATTTTTCAGAAAGACAGAGTGTCAGGTCACAATCACATTGTGATCCTCTAGAAGGCAAAATTAGTATCCCTAAAACTCTTTTGGATATCTTACAAGCTCTCATAGACCTAACCTCTAACTTGTCCGTCTAGTGTCGCTTGACATGGGCCGGACATCCTCAAATCTTGAGATAATCAAGACTCGATTTCTTACTATATCACTTCTCATATGGTATGGTAAGAACGGATTTAGAGAAAACCCAATTCACTATCTAATTAGTGGTAAGCTAAGTATGCCCCCTAATAAATAACAAAAAGGTCAATGAAGCTCGTTATGGATTGAACATATCCAATAGGGTCCAACTTCTTCATTTTGAAAATCTCATTGAGTTGAGGCATTCCAAGTGGAGTCTATTATATGACTATGCCATTTTTCTTGAAATAACTAAAAAATTTCTTAGGTATTATTCTCTTCGATCTGATCGAAATGCCTTTAGGATTTCTTTTGTTTGCTTCTCTACTTCATATCTGAATTTTTTAAACATTTTAAAAGCTTAAGATTAGTGTATCTCATACATATACCTGTACCGTAGACAATCAATGGTAAGGGTAATTAAGTAGAGATAACCTCTTCTAGCTGCCACATCAAATGAGTTCAACAAATCAGTGTGCACTAGGGCAAGTATCTCAATAGTCCTTTTTCTATGTCCCACAAAAGATAGCTTGACCATATTTCCTTGAAAATAAGACTCATAGACTGGATATGACTTAATAGTAATCGAGCCAAAGGGTTCATTTGTCTCCAGTTTGTTAATCTTTTCTTCTCCTACATAATCTAGCCTAAGGTTCCACATATACTTGAGGTTTATCTCATCATTGGATCTCTCAGATCTAATGGCACTCACTTATCTGCTCGGAAATATTCATATCAACATGTAAATAATGGACTGTTAATCATAAAACTAAGTCCAACCATTTTTTTCCAAAATAAAAGGTACAGTAATCTTTATAAAAACTAAATTCATAGTTGTCCTTTGCCAAAATAGAAATCAAATTTCTACTAACAACAAAAATATTATAACAGTCCCTAAATCCACACGATAATCACAGAGGATAAATATCCACAGCAACAGTAGCAACTCTTGCTCCGTTGCCTATCCGAAGGGTCATATCGTCTTCCCTAGGCCTTCTGCTTCCCTCAAGACTCTGCATAGAAGTGCACAAATGTACATTAAAATCAGAGTCTATGACTCAGCTAGAAGTAGAAGAAATTATGAGGTTAGTTTCAATCACGAGTATATCTGACTTACCTTCTAAAGGTGTATTCCTTTCATTTTCTTTAAGATTTTTAGGTTTTCATGATAGTTTCTCTGCTCCACAGCGAGAACTGTGTCCTTTGGACTCTTTAAGGCCCCTAAGTGGTCACCAACATATCTAATAACTTCATCAGGGTGCAATTAATCTTGTTCATATAGTAGTTTACTATAAACTTTCCATACGAACGAGTAAGAAATTGTCAGACCAAATCCACTTGCAATTCCTTATGCTTGATCATGCCAAGCTTCTTAAGCTCCTCTAGGTCTTTGATCGATGATTGCAGACTGACTACCCTGGATTAGCGTTGAAGAATCTCTTAGATATTTCATAATGCACAGATCGCTTATCTCACCATACAACTCTTGTATGTGAGTCAACATAGCCCAAGCAGTCTTCATAACCTCATGATGACATTGCAACTCATTTGACTTAGACACCAATATGTAACACCTGACCTTGTTACGATCATCCATCCAATTTTCTAGCACTTCTAATTGGTCAGCAGTTGGACGGTTTGGTATCACTAGAGTTTTCTGGGTTTTGATATACCTAAGCTTTTGGAACTCAAAACAACTTTCAAGTTTCTGAGCCAATCCTTATAATTAGATCCGCTTAGTTGAATGATTTCTAGAATTGGGTAAGATGATTGGAGGCAGATATTTCTTAATAGAGAGAAGAAGATTCTAATTAAATTTTTGTAATTGATTTATTTAATTTATTTTTGAAATTTTATTGTTAAAAATAAACTACCTCCCACTATTTCTGTGAATCCCTACACTCCTCGGGTAGGAAAACGAGAACCCCTTTGCGAGTTAGGGTTCTTAGTGGGTATTACGGTCCTATCGATTGGCATGCTATCTCACCTAACAATTTATAAAAAATGTGTCAATCAATAGATGAACAACGTTTGTCCAATGCTTCTCAAGCAAATTACAGTAGACCTGGTCTCTAGGTCCTGAAACCTCATCTAACAGTTATTGATCTCATTTTTTAGTTAAGTAAAACTCTCCATTGAGCATGAGTGAAGCCGTCATTAGAATCCTCACCTGATAATTATTGAGCCCAACCCCATCTTCACTCCTCAGCATCTCATGCCAATAGAGTGGTTGCTTCTTCCCTGATATAATTGAACCACTATGATCAATCAAGAACAATCAACATTAGAAAGGGCACGGCACTCTACAATGGTAGAAGACCCTACGACTTAATATTAATGAGGAGATTTTTAATTTAAGTTTCTTTTAATTTACATCTCATGCAAATCTTTAATTGATTAGGGCATAAGTTGAGCTTAATCACCAGGCACCCAAATCTAAATTGATCACTGTTGGCCAAGTAAGTAAGAGATTGATGGGAGGCTCCCCACTATCAGTGGCAACAGTCCTAATTAAATAACTATTGCTTAATGAGTTGCCTTAGACACCAATAGGTTCTGACCAATTTCAATTGGGTTAACCTAAGTGATCGAGGCTCGAGCCACTGAGCCAAGATCATATTATGGATCATTGATTTAGCACACATGCATGTTAATCGATTTGATCCTACAACTATTATTTTGATCTTGAGCAGACTTGACCTAATCACAATCAACTCCTTGATTCGATTCGATCAATTGCCCATCTCGATGGAGCCCAACATGTGCCAATCAAAAATCTTAAGGACTGTAATCAGATTACAGATCCAATCTAGTCTACCCATGAATCCAAATCACAGAATTTTCAGATCTTGAAATAAAATTTCAGATCTGAAATAAATTTCAGATCTGAACGAAACATCACAAATCATCTTTAGATCTGAAACTAATTTCAGATCTGAAGCACCCTACATACATGTTGTTGAGCAGCCAATATTTGGTCCCATCCTCAGCTGTCCCGTAACCAATAGCAGCCACAGCATGGTCCATATTAGTTTCACATGGGCCCGCGAAGATGCCACTGGAGTAGTGCTGGAAGTCTTGCCCACCACCATCAATGCCAACTGAAACAGGCTGCTTTGAGACTGCCTGTAAGAGCGAGGACTCATCATTTACGGGCACGTTCTGGTAGCCGCTGATGGTAGCTGCCGATGATGATGCCTTGTTGGTGTCACAAGTGCCATCAGCTGCCATGTAAGGATAATTCTCTTCAGTTGTTATCCCTCCATTATCAATGACGTATTGGAAGGCACGAGTCATGAATCCCCCGTGGCATCCTCGGTTTCCATCTTTGACGTCACAGTCTACAAGTTGTTGCTCTGACAAGGAGACCAAGTTGCCATTGTTGATTTGAGTAATCCCTTCAATGGCTGCTACAGAGGAGAATGCCCAACAGCACCCTACATACATGTTGTTGGTTAGATGACTTGTTCGATGTTACTTGGTAACATCTTTCATGTATCTTGCTATTCTTTAAATTTAAATAACTCATCGGAAGTTTCTGAGAAGAATAACCCACGGTACATTATATATATCTTACCACATGAGCCTTGATTTTTGACAGGAGTAACTGCACCTCTGGTTCTCCAGTCCATGCTGTCAGATACGTCGGTCAAGTTGGCATACTGAAAGCTTCCTGTCGCGGACTTTGTAAGGCGCATGGGCTTGAATCCAAGGTGAGAGGCCTTGAACTCCTCGTTGGTCATGTCAGCAAACTGGTTGAGACCGAGCTTATACTTGCGATTGCCGGCTCTATTGACAGACTCGATGTAGTTGCAGTTGTCTTTAAAGATTTGGAATCGTCTCTCTTTTTCTGCTGCATCCTTGTAGACTCGCCCATATTGAGCCATCCACTGCTCGTGCCTTGTCGACATGGGCACGTCAGCAATGCCACGAGCCATGGCTCCAAAGACCCAAACACCTAGGACTATCAATGCAAGCACAAAGCATCGGTGAGCCATTGCTGTGGAAAGACTTTGGAACGGTTCTGCTTAGTGGGTTGAGTGGCAATTTAGAATTGGAGGGGATGTGGGCAAAGAGCTAGGGTGTCGAGTGTTTATATAGAAGTTTGGCTTGGAAGAGACCTGAAATTTTGTGTGTCCTCTCGACGCATAATCACACGTCTTCCAGAGCGTGATGAGCGGTAGCTGATTTCGCTGATCGTAGACATCTCGCTCGTCCAATATTGTTGTGCGCCCGCTCAATGCTCTCTTGAAAACGTGTGACACACTTCAGGAGAAGACCGGCCGAGTCGCTTCGTGGGCCACAATATAGCGATCCAAACGAGAGTTGCGCCCCAAATTTGGCCCGAGTTGCTATCAGTGGCCTCTAAATTTTGCGTAACGAGTCTTTACGCGGACCGGTTTGGTGTCATTAGAGTTTTCTGGTTTTTGATATACCTAAGCTTTTGGAACTCAAAATAACTTTCAAGTTTCTGAGCTAATCCTTATTATTAGATCTGCTTAGTCGAATGATTTCTAGAATTGGGTAAGATGATTGGAGGTAGACATTTCTTAATAGAGAGAAGAAGATTCTAATTAAATTTTTGTAATTGATTTATTTATTTTATTTTTAAAATTTTATTTTTAAAAATAAACTACCTCCCACTATTTCTGTGAATCCCTACACTCCTCGGGTAGGAAAACGAGAACCCCTTTGCGAGTTAGGGTTCTTAGTGGGTATTATGGTCCTATCGATTGGCATGCTATCTCACCTAACAATTTATAGAAAACATGTCAATCAATAGATGAACAACTTTTGTCCAATGCTTCTCAAGCAAATTACAGTAGACCTGCTCTCTAGGTCCTGAAACCTCATCTGACAGTTATTGATCTCATTTTTTAGTTAAGTTAGACTCTCCGTTGAGCATGAGTGAAGCCGTCATTGGGATCCTCACCTGACAATTATTGGGCCCAACCCCATCTTCACTCCTCAGCATCTCATGCCAATAGAGTGGTTGCTTCTTTCCTGATACAATTGAACCACTATGATCAATCAAGAACAATCAACATTAGAAAGGGCACGGCACTCTACAATGGTAGAAGACCCTACGACTTAATATTAATAAGGAGATTTTTAATTTAAGTTTCTTTTAATTTACATCTCATGCAAATCTTTAATTGATTAGGGCATAAGCTGAGCTTAATCACCAGGCACCCAAATCTAAACTGATCACTGTTGGCCAGGTAAGTAAGAGATTGATGGGAGGCTCCCCACTATCAGTGGCAACAGTCCTAATTAAATAACCATTGCTTAATGAGTTGCCTTAGACACCAATAGGTCCTGACCAATTTCAATTGGGTTAACCTAAGTGATCGAGGCTCGAGCCACTGAGCCAAGATCATATTATGGATCATTGATTTAGCACACATGCATGTTAATCGATTTGATCCTACAACTATTATTTTGATCTTGAGCAGACTTGACCTAATCACAATCAACTCTTTGATTCGATTCGATCAATTGCCCATCTCGATGGAGCCTAACATGTGCCAATCGAAAATCCTAAGGACTGTAATCAGATTACAGATCCAATCTAGTCTACCCATGAATCCAAATCACAGAATTTTTAGATCTTGAAACAAAATTTCAAATCTGAAATAAATTTTAGATTTGAACGAAACATCACAAATCATCTTTAGATCTGAAACTAATTTCAGATCTGAAGCAAATATGATTTATTTCAGATCTGAAATAATTTTAGATCTAAAATAACAACATATTCATATTGCATATGATACAGAAATTTCAGATCTTGCAAGTTTCAATGATTAACATCATTCTAGGACAACCATACAATATAACTGATTTATGTTAGGGCAACCTTATGTCATGACCTTATAACAGTATAACTGTTACTTGGGGCTAGCAGTAGGATTTGCATATCATGCTTGCATTTTGGCTCAAGCTTCAGCAGACTACAATCTAATGGTCTAGAGTTCACATCACATCTTGGCAGTATTCGTGTATTTCTATTGATGAAATGATGTCAAGAATACTACTTGATAGTTATAGGAACAGCTATGATTAATGTATCAATTCTTTATATGTTATCTACTATTTTAAGTTTCTAGTTAGCCAATCTATTAACATTATAACTTTTCTAAAAAATTTGTAGACATTATAGTATTTACATATGATGCTTGATTTTTATTATTTTCAAGTAGTATTAATAAAATTTACTTTCTTACTAAAATGCACATGACATATCTTCATCAAAAGTACCATTAAATAGTTCTATATAACCTTGTTTATAAAAATGTGTTTCTTTTTTCACAAAAATATTGTAGGAGATATAACAGCAAAAATCAAGTTTGGAGCTTTCATTGATTAGGTATAACTGTAGAATATTTCAAACCAGAACATATTTAACTCCAACAAGTCAAGTAGGCATAGGCAGTCAGTATTTGTTGGATGACAATATACAAGGTGTAAATATTGACATTGTTGTGGCTTGATTTAATTAACAAAACTCAAGAAACATTAGGAGAGCAGTCTGCAAGTTGTAAGAAGAGTCGAACTGTGGTTCTCATGTATTTGTTTGTGGCATAACTGCTAAATAGTTACTTTGCAACTTTGGTTGGCAAACTTCTCTCCAGTGCTTCTCTTATTTTAAAACAAAAAAAGGTTTAAGCAAGATGTATGTATAGAATCAGCTTATTGTTGATCAAAACAATCATCAGATATAATTAGTTAAAATATCTCAATAAGAATATTGGAATAGCGTGGTTTCATGCATATATTTTAAAAATTTTTAGATTTAATTACAGTAAAATAAAAAAAATTAGATTAAAATTATTTTAATCTAGACATATATCAGATATAATCTATAAATCAACTATCATAGATCTATGAACATGAAACATTCAGTCTGAAAATTTTGATTATAAGAAACATAAACATAAACAGGAGATCTGATCTCCATACCTTTGTGCGGATCGATGAACACCGTAGCTGATGATTATGGTACACTCCAAGATCCTTGATCAACCGCATACACATCCAGCCTCTGAATATCCACACAAGGCCCTCAAATCCGATCGAAGGCCTACATCTTTATCGGGGTGCTAGCTCTCTTACAGAAGACACCTCTTGATGGTTGATATTGTTGATCTCCATCAATCTCTCAAACTCTCTAAGGAAGATGGAGTAGAGGAGGAAGAGGAGGAGAAGATGAGAAAGAAGAATTACAAGGAGACCCTCTCCTTTTCTTCCTAGAACCCACACATGAGATCCCTACGCTAAAGATCTAGAGAAGAACTCTTTCTTCTCTTTTCTTCCACATACAAGAGAACCTTTTCTCTTCTTTTTCATACCTCCCAAGAGAAACTTTTCCTCTCTCAAATCCACACTCACTAGGAAGACTCTTCTTCCTTTCTCATGCCCATGAGGAAGACTTTCTTCCACTCCTTTTCTCATGCCAAGATCTGAATTTCATATTTCTCATGTTGAAAAGCCTCTTCTCAAAAACCCTCTCCAAAACCCATGGCAAGATGAACTATTTCTCTCTTTTTCTCATGCCAAGAGAGAGACAAAAATTGAATTTTTGTCACATTAAAAACCCTTTTTTAAAGTGACGTGGATAGGGTTTAAGGAAGAGTTTGTGGGGCATCCAACTCTTGGATGCCTCCCCTCTTTTTGCGTGGATGAGGGCGTGAATGTTTTTCACGCAAACTCCTCTTGGGCATTGGTTATTTTGCGCAAAAATAAGCATGTGGCCTGGCTTATATGGGGCACTAGGGAAAGGATAGAGTCTTAGTCAAATTGGGCTCTTATTTGGTGCCTCATTCAAACCCTAATCAATCCTAATCTAATCAGGAGTTGATTGGATCCAAAGAGAATGAAATCCTAACCTAATTAGGAATCCAAACTCTCTAGATTAAATCCTAATCTCATTAGGAATTAGATGGCACCCAAATCCAAATCAAATAAAGATTTGATCTCCCTTGCAATTAGGTTATCTCATAATCCAATTAGACTTGATCTAATCAAATCCAAATATAGTCAAATTGAATCCAATTCAATTAGACTTGATCCTAGCCCAATTGCTCAATTAAATTGAGCCAATTAGTAATAAAATTGTTAATTAATGCTTCTACAACTTACTAACACTTAGTAAGTTTAATAATTGCAATAATTACATTGGATCAATTATCAATTATATTAACAATTAAATCTCTCTGTGATTCATAATCACAGATCAACCATTTGATTGAACAAAGACCTCTTTTATGTGTGACTTTATAAGTTCTATTCTGTCTGGTAGTGAGATATATTGTAATCCCTTTCACAATATCATTGAAACTTCTTTCGATGGATTGGAACAATTCCAACTCTGTCCATCAGAGGTCATTGATCATCAAGACGACGCTGGACGAGTCTCACAATCCACCAGTGACACTTGCAGTATGTAATGGTAACTCAGCAGAATGAAATATTGAATCTCTAGATACAGTTACCATGTGATTCTGTCTTTTTATCATGAGTTCTGACAAGACGAAGATCATGAATAACTCGTCAAACCACATCACTTGTCATATATAATATTCAATCGATTCAAGTTCATAAGTAAAATCCTATGGAAACTATTTTTCATCATTCACTCTGCCATGGTCATGATCTTCTGAACTCAGTCTCATGAATAGCATAGGACTACTCTTTATCTATCAAGTTTGATAGATCCCATCTAGATGCATACCTACTCCTACAATGAACCTACTGCAGCCAACATATACCTCAAAGCTCCACATGGCTAGGAGATCGAGTTATGATGCCATCAAACTATAGCAGCCCTATTATGAATGATCGAGGCACCACAGATCTAAGGACTACTCACATCACTGCAGCATAAACTATGTCACTGATAAGTAGATAAACATCCATGTGACTACTCATATTGGTCATGCTCGATATCACTGTTCTCTAATAATCACTTGCACTCTTACTCCAGTACCCCCATACTGTAGACTCGAGACTCATCTATCCAAAGAAAAGTGATTTGTGCACCAATCTCACCAGATCAATCATCGTCTTCATGATGATCCATCGACTGGGAGCATTTAGGAATTACTCACCAATGACATATGTCTCAAATTTTCAACTCTTGAGAACATGTGTGTCATCATCTTATTAATTTCTAGAACGATTCATGGACACGTGACTCTATGTGAATGAAGAATTAACCCTACTTATTTTATTCAATTACAAAACTATGCCACTAGAAAGGTTACATGTGTCGGCCAATTTAGCTTCTAGGACATATATTTAACAAAGAATATATTCTAAATTAGTGAATAAAGACAATCTATCATTTCTATGTTTAACTTTGTAATATTGTTTTGTTAGAATCCCATTCAGAGGCAATTTATTGCCAGCTGAATGTATATCTGTCAATCTAGTACTGAAATCCAAATGAGTCATGATCGTCCAGGTTTGAAACAATAAAAAAGAGAAGTTATTATTTAGTTTAATATGTGAAGACTATAGGATTTAACTAACATAAATTTGTTTCTTTTGATTTACCATTTTTTAATTTCTGCATTTGATATTTCATCCGCGAAGTAGTATTTTGTCTTGCATTCCTCTTGCAGGTTAAGCCATCAGAGCAGAAGCTTTCTGGAACCAAAAGAAAAGCAGCGACAAATGCAGGAGCAGGCAAAATCCGAAAGCCCCGGAAGGACTGGAGCTGTGCTCTGTGTCAAGTGACTGCGACCGGTGAGGAGCGTTTGAATGAACACCTCCAAGGCAAGAAGCACAAGGCCAATCTACTAAAGCTCGAGGTCAGCAAAACAGGGCCCAAGAACACTGGCACAACAGCTTTTAAGCCCAAGACAACTGTTGCTACCAAAGAAGATGCATCTACTGATGGTCCTAAGACTTTGAAAATGCAAGTAGATGGGAAAATGCACGAGGTACTGCAGAAAAAGAAATTTCTGTTGTGCAAACTCTGCAATGTGAAGTGCAACAGCACCCTAGCAATGGCTTCTCACCTCAGTGGTAAGAGACACATATCTTGGATGGGGTTATCAAAGAACAATCAGAAACCACTGAAGGTCAATGTGACAAACTCCAAAGAGAAAGTAGAGAAGATTTGACAACCGAGGCTGCTAAGAAAGATGATGTGGAGAAGGAAGAGAAAGATGCTGCGAAGGAGGCAGGTGTGGAGAACGATGATGTGGAGAAGGAAGAGAAAGATGCTGCAGAGGGAGGAGCCATGGAGAAAGATGATATGGAGAACAAAGAGATGCTGTGAATGAGGGAGAAAAACAGTAGAGAAGTAATGGAAGGGTTGGGTTAATGTTGCAGTACTTGAAGGAATTGGGTAGAGTAAGAAAAAGTGCATGCACAGTTTGAAATGCTGCTCAAACTGCCGGATAGGGGGGTAATTATGAGTTTTTACATTTCTACTTGTCTAAGTTATGTAGAATGACAGTTTTGGATCATAAACTCTGGTGAATGACTTGCTTGCCAGTTGCTGGTGAATCACTTCTTCCTAGCTTTTTGACTCGGTATTAGTTGATGTTAGGTTGATGGTCATGAAAATTATGCTTAATTATTCCTTGGATGGTTTTTTCGGTCTCGAGTTTGTGTGCTTTATGTTTTATTGCGTAAAACAGTAGCAAGTCACCTTATAATTTATTGATAAATTAAATGAGACGAGCGGCATGCAAGAAAAAGATTATTTTATCAAAATAATATTTTTTAAAAAATAATTTATCAAAATAATATTTTTTCTAAACTATGTATCAAAATATTATCAAAACAAAGCCGTCCTACGATAGAGCGACTTTCAGTACTGACTCAGCACTCTTAGAGCCAGCTTGGATAGCGACGACATAAAGTCGTCATATGGTAGGGCGACTTTTTGGGTCGCTCTGTCACAAAGCAACTATATGAGTCGCCTTATAATAAAGCGACTTTGAAATTCTCTACCATGTCATCCTAGTAAAGGGTTATTCCATGGGTCGTTTTTTTTAGGACAGCAAAAATAGGCTTTCTATTTTAGGCCTATGGAACAGCAGAGGTTACCCCATGAGTTATCCCCTAGCAAAATGATCAGTCTATAGATCGTCTCTTTTTGTGTGCTAACCCAAAACTCAGCATGCCATCATCCGTCTCAAAAAATGATGACCTAAGAGTTGCCCCCATTCACCCAAAATGGATTTCCTTCAACGTTTAGGTTTCGAAACTTCCAAAATTGCCTCCCAATGATCCAAAGTCATCTTGAATAAACTTGGGACTTCCAAACAATATCATTTTCACCTCCAACTTGCTGAATTTACAACTTTAGCCTTCTCCACACATCTTTATCATTTCAAAAATTCTTGAATCTCCTAAGATATGCACTTAAATTTTTTTAAAAATAAAAATCAATAGTACTCCTCTCAAATATTTTGTATCTATCAAAATTAATTCTTAAGGTAACAATATTAGTCTAATACCATAAATGAATCATATATAAATAACATAACTGCTTAATAAATGCTCAATTTACTTAAAGTAGTTTTTGATGTTGTAGTGAATCTCTGTATTCCTCCTTTATTTCTGTCAGAAGAAAATTGAGCATGCGGTAGATATCAGAATCCATCTAAGTTCATATATGCCATCTGAAAAATCTAATTATATAATTAACTTTGCAGGATCTCTTAGAGATGGTAGATAATCTCAAACTCCAACCATATAATCTGTATCAAGCTCAAAAATGATTTTTTATGGAACCAACAAAACTTTAGCATGTGCATTCAGATAAGAAAAATTTGTAACATTAATTTCAAACTAATGTAAACCAACAAAATTTATTAACAAAAAAAATATGTACAACTATTATAACTATCGAGATGTGTATATACAAAGGTACTGGGCCTCCTCCGCATCCGTCTCTCGTAGATGCGTGTCATCTTTGGCCGCTACCATGATCGCTCAGGCACAGTATCAATCGATGGGGAGAGAGGTGCTGTCATGCTCGGCCTATTAACATGTACTTGACATCTATCTCAAACAATCCTCAGTCTATCCCTGCCTCTGACCCTCCAATGTATATGATCAACATCCTGCTCATCGAGTCACTGTGATTTATCTCCCGACTCATTCATTCTTTGCGACATAGATGCATCATCTACAGAGAGGTCAAAGTTCGAGAAGCCAGGATATGAGATGTGTTAGGCATATGATGAGGTACTCAAATTATCCATTGATGACACAGTACTGAGTCATCTATCTTCAGAGATAACTCATATAGTATTGACAAGACCATCCATGACATTGACAAATGCTCGATCTTTGCACCCAACAGTGACCGAATGAAAGCCACTGCTTGTCTGGTAGTATAGCGATGTGATCCTCTGAAACTGTCACTATCAAAGAAATAAATAAATATTATTCATAAGTATAACAAGAATAATATAACAAAATAAGATAAAAAATAAAATATACTTTTCATAAAATCCATCATGTTGTCCGAAGGATGGAACCTTATCTCTGGCCACTCACTCATCAATGGCGATGTGAATCGCCTAGTGAAGGTCCTATACCACTCCAAATATGGATCATAATAATTCATAGTGGGGAGCATAGGTGGACCAGCCACAATCAAATCCTCCGATCACTCTTATGCATCAATATACTTTCAATGCTCTCGAACCCAATCATGATGATACCATCCTCATCAATCTAGACTATGGAGGCCATCACGAGTGTCTTATGGTGGGGGGATGCCCTGATGCATACTAAATTATCGCATCACATGCTTCGGACAATAGATTTTTATGATGTCACAGAAAATTAGAGGTGCGCGTGTCCTCCATACATGCTGATCTGATCGGCATACCTCAAGCCATGCGGTCAAGATCTCTGATGTGTAAGGCACCTACACCATCTGATCATTGCGTTGCTGGTCAAACTGATCCCTATAGTATATGACTGTGTGCAGCATCGGATTGCTCGCACTAGTAAGTTGAGTCCTTCATCTGTCGAAAATAAAGTCAATATGTTATTGTGTGAAAATATGCAGTCATGTATCATAAATAAATCAATACTATTGATTACATACCTGCACCCCAGTGGATCAGCCTGATCATGCTGTATCTCGCCAAATGGGTCCTTAAAACCAGCATCATTCTCATCTAACGGGTCATGTCCTATTGCATCACCTTTTGGTGCCTGCTGATGGGCTTCTACTGTGAGGAGCACCCTTTCTGGCCGTCCGATGTGTAAATGCTCCCATATCCAAAACTATAGCAACACCAATGACCCAACTATCTCACGTGCATCTGGTCTGATGGTCCTATAGAGCTCACGATATAAGAAGGTTAAAGTAGCACTATCCTAACTCAACTACCCACATGCATGGAGATCACGTAGAAAGGATAAGTACAACAACTGTATGTAGGATCAAATTTATTAATGAATAGATGATCACCAATAAGACACAAAATGAATGCTCAAGCATGTCTCTACACAATCTCATCATCCACATCATCTGGTAAGTGGTGGAACATGTCGCGAAGCCAGTAAAATCTCAGTGAAGACCCTGACAACATCGTCTCTAGTGGTGTAATCCCAAACAATTTCTCACAGAGGTCCGACCGGATAATCTATGCAGTACCGATGATGGCATGCCCATAGATCCATAATCCGAGTAGAATAGTAACATCCTACAATGTGATCGTCATTGCTCCGATGTGGATATGCAAAATGTGAGTTTCTTGATGCCATCGCTCTACCATAGCTGAGATGAAGGCTCAGTCCCGTTGTATATCACATACTCTAAATACTCCATAAAAATCAGCGATATGAAGATACTCCTGCAATCACTCGCATGGCCGCCAAGCATGCATGACGGTCGAGCCTCTATGTCTACAGTGTAAGAGGCCCATGTCCTCTCCAAAATATATACGATTAATGTGATGTTGGATCTGGAGATACAGCATGGTAGGGTCTGTCAATCTCGAATGCATGTCAGAGTTTGAACCATGTCTGAGACACAAAATGAAAAGACAATCTTACGACCAAGAAATATCAAAAAAGATAAGAAACATTAACAACAGGATAATTTTATTAATTTTTTCAAACATTTAAATGACATGATTACATAACCAAAATACTTTAAAAGAAATACAAATAATACATAAAGACAGTCTACATAATATGATAAATAGATAAATCAGTGCTGTTGGGGGCATCTGCGCTGGTTGTGCCCTATCTCCTTGCACGGTCCACACCGTACAATATTTTGACTTTCCATTGCATGCATGTCATTTTGGAACCTCCTCAATTGTGGATGTCCCTTTCCATGTCGTCTTATGAATGAATGTAGTATGAGTCTAGGTGTAGTCCACTCGGACTAATAATGAGGACTCTCTGGAGGATAGAAGATAGGTGTATATAACTACTCATAATGTGCAATAGTATAACAGTCATCAATGAATTGTTTCTAGTCTAAATTCTTACTGGCACATACAGCGAACAAATAGGAGCACAAGTAGTGCAGTAACTATCATTTTCGACATGTACATGGCACACCCCTAAGTCGACTATCTGTGAATAATCAGATTCGTCAGAGCTATATTACCTTCGTCCCAATTGAATCTCATACAAATCCAGTTGGTTATTATACTTAATCACACCATGCTCCCTGGATTTTAGCTGGCATCTATTTAGCTTTCGTCTAATCTGATCGGTGAACATCCTACCGGCCTCCTTTCTCTATGCTGCTATTGCACATTTGATGTTAAACCACTTTGACAAGCATTTAAAGGAAAGACGAATAAGAGCAGTAATGGACAATGAGCGAGCCCTTCAATACCTTATTGAAACTTTCAAATAGATTTGTATTTATTATTCTGTACCTACATCCACCCATGTCATGCACCAGCAATCATTTATTCGGATCGTCAAGTGGATATGTTTTAAGATATTGAAAATAATTGGGCCATATTCTCTCAACGTGTTACATGCTTCGATCGAACTTTCAGGACTGATTTGCTTTACAGTTTGGTAGAAATAAGCCAAAAATGCCACATCATAGAATCAACCATTTTGGTTTGCCTCAATATATCTAGGGCATAATCTATGATACCCATATCGCATTGTTCATCCAACAGATTCATCGAAAACAGCAGCTAATATTTTTTTATGTCGATATGAGATTATGTTGATCCCCATATGGTCACGTGCCACATAATGGTGCAAACACCATAAAAATATGACCAACTACTATGGCTCTCATCTTCACAAATGATAAATGTCAAAGGATAGACACTTTCATTTTCATCCCTCTCCACTGCTATATGAGAGTATTTTTATATCGATCGTATAGATGTATTGTGTTGATACTAATCTATGGACGACAGAATCAGAATCCCTAAATGCATGGATTGAATGCCCAAAAAAATCAGTGGAACACCTCTATATTCGGCTCTATCGTAGAAATTTTTGTAAAATCTCTCCGGTTCCCTCATTGGCATGACAAACTACAGCTAGCTAAGGACCTAATCTGTTCAAGACTCCATCCAATCTCCAAACAGCTCGCTAATAACAAGTTGTTTAGCTATCCATATCTTTCTATATGATGTCTCACACTGTCATGCATCACATGCATAAACTTGATAGGTTGATATGGATATGGATATCTCTGTCCTAACTGATTCTCAAATGATATTAGCAATCATGCATGCATCAAGCTGTGAATAATCTCGTATCACATCTACATTTAAGTATGTGTGTGGCCCTTTATATATCGTAATCTCCCATCACTGCATCTTTGTTCGACAGTATATACTAAAATGCCAGCTGTAAGTATTAGACTGTTTACACACAACACTCTATTTAATCCTATCTGACTCAATGACTTTGAAAATATGGTGGGTGTGAATGGCAACCTTTTTCATAGTGCATTGGACCTGCTCTATTGAAAAATCATTCCCTTTCTTAACTCTTCATGCCCACCAAAGAATGGATGTTCTGGCAACACTCCACGGGATGTGGCCTCATCGTCGTTGGACGTATCAACTAGCCCAAATTCAGAAATAAGGGATACCTCGTGTGGTGGGACATCCTCTTCCGCACTGGACTCCCCACTATCACTGCCATCAGACTCTGCATCATCATTCTCATCTTCGTCATCAGTAGGATTAGGATCATAACTAACAATGATTTCATTTTTGAATAAAGTTACATCAACCACTGGGGTTCCCAATCCTCTAACCCAGGTATGGCATGCATGTGGCTGATTAGTGGTACAGGATCATTACATTCGTGCTCTAC
Organism: Elaeis guineensis; assembly: GCF_000442705.2. Taxonomy (NCBI): domain Eukaryota; kingdom Viridiplantae; phylum Streptophyta; class Magnoliopsida; order Arecales; family Arecaceae; genus Elaeis; species Elaeis guineensis. Next base: position 91,554,580 of record NC_025993.2, on the reverse strand, counting down.
ATACTCCATGATAGCTGTCGCATAACTATGACCAGCCTCCACATCATCAAATACGGCGTTACTCCAATATTGATATGCAGCCTCTGCCCCTACCATGTACTGAGGACTATCAGTTACAGATGCTGCTGGTCTATCAACCGTATATGCAAGGGTGCCTCCATACTCATACCCAACTTCATCGGCTATTGAAGATGCATCAAGTAGAGATCTCCCCATGCCTGACTGTGCAAATAGAGCAGATATAGACTGAGACACTCACATACTGTTCACCCCATCTGAAACTCCTACTGCAACTGGATCGATAAAAATTTCAACTGTCAGAAAAATCTCCTGTGATGGGATGCCCAAGATGGTGTACGTGTTTTGATTATCTTCGATACGTACAGTCAAATATTATCCAACAGTATGAATTGAAAATCTACATACTAAAAAAATTTTATAGTGATTAGGGTTCCATCCAGTGACAGCATAGCAAACCCATACAAGTTCTTGATACATTGCATTACATCCACCATGGTCATTCGGGTCCTTCCACTATTATAATTAGCATCATGTCCCATCCCAATGGAAGATAACAATGACTAGTCTTGGATTCATTTTTCGAAAATTGTTGTGAGGAGTAATTGCATAAACATATGAACATATGTTTACTAGGAGGAAGTACTTAATATCAATATCATGATTGGGATCAAATTCTCTACACATGTTGAATAAAAGAACAGGCTAAGATTTTCAAAATAACCAAAACCAATTATTGAGTCACTAAGTTTGAAAGGCAGACCTAGTACAAGTCTCATACCACAGATTTTCAAAAACCTAGGGCAAGTCTCACACCATGGATTTGGTATCATTCATATTATCATGAGAGCAGAATCCATAATTTGCAATTTTTTGTTGACAAAGAAGAATCCTTTCGATAAAAAATCTCCAAACCCTAAAACTATATCATGCTTCTAGCAAGATTAAGCTCTCAAAACCTCAAGGAACCAACTCACACCAAATGCCTTGAGAGAAAACCCCAATAGGAACCTAATAAACCCCTCCGATCTCTCTCGGGAGCTCTCCTTCCCCACATATCTCTAAAAAAGGATGAAAAAAAAAGAATAAGAAGTGAAAAGAACAAAATAAATGATCAATCTATGTGGACTAATCAACCGATGGAGAAGAGTTGAGGAAGCCCGCCCACGGACGGGAGATGGGGGAGCTGAGGGAGAGGAAAAGTGATAGAGAGAGAGGGAGAGATCGAGCACCCTTCTGCCCGTACGAGAGAAAGAACGAGGAGCTGAGACTCAGCCGCAGGGTTTTAAAGTTGCAGGGTTTCAACGTGGAGAAAGAAGAGAGCGAGGGGTTTTAAGAAATGATGTTCTCGGGTTTTAGGGGCTCAGGTTGTCTCAGTGAATCGCCCTACCATAGGGCGCCTATGGTAAGGCGATGCATAAAGTCGCCTTATAGTAGGACGACTTATATAGTCATCCTATTATAGAGCAACTTTGTACTGGCCACACTATCCCTCCATGTCCCTCCAGCTAGCGTTGATAAGGCGACTTTGTCTACAGACAGTAATTCCGTAAATAGTTTGGAAAGAGTATTATTTTGATAATTTATTTTTAAAATGGGGGTTATTTTGGTAGAAAAGCCTAAAAAAAAGAGAAGACGATTTTTTTTTTTAAATTTGGCTTTGTCCCGACTGAAGATCGGCATATATACACATACATAGGTGTTGCATACATGTAAAAATAGCAATCTCCATCACAAATCCAGAATTCTCAAAGTTGATGCAGAAAAATGCTTAGAGTGTTGATGGGATTTAAGGAGGTGTTTAGTTGGAGGGAGTTGGGGTTTGAAATCAAAATGGAAATAGTCCAACTATTTGGTTGGGAAGAGTTTCATTCCGATCGACTCTAATTTTGGGGTAGAATGAGAATGCTCAATCTACCTAAAACTCAATCCCCACCCTCTCTTAATTCAAATTTTCATTCCGATTCCATCACAAACCAAATGCTTCAAGGAATTTTGGCCATTCTAATTTCGATTCCAATCCATTTGAATTTTCATTTCAATTTCGACCGCAAATCAAACACTTTCGAATTGTAGTCCTTCGATATCTTGCTATCCGGGGTCTCTCTTCATGGAGCCGAACAGGGATGGCAGCACAAGCTTAAACAAGACGGTTTTGATTGGTTTATTGGCCTGCCCAATCTCTGAAGAGCTGAATTAATTATTTATCATACACCGCAAGGGGACGCCAGGCTTAGGAAACCTACTGGAGCTCTTTAGGTTTCGTGGTGGCGTTTTCTGAGGGGTCTACCCATGGAGCCGAGTCACCTCTCCATCAAACACAACGTGACGCGGCGTTCATTGGTCTATTCTTAGCGGGAGGCAGGGGTCCATCGAACTGCTAGAAGGACACCCTTTCAAGAAAGAAAGGGTTACCAGAAGAGAGAAGCTTGGAAGTTTCCGTCACATAATAACGTGTTTGTTGGTTCCTCGGCACAATTATTAGTTTGATGAGCCTTCTGTGGATTGGTCTGATATACTCTAATATATAACTAGACATGCGGAATATCGTCTCCTATTTAGCTATTTGTTGCCTTGGCTGTGACACCATTTAGACAATAAAATAATTATATGTGTGAAACTTGCGATCCCTCAGCCTTGGGATTACGCTGCATCGCCATCTTTCCTCGCCTTTCTCTTTCCTTAATTAAACAGACTCCCGATCGACATTTTTATTTAAAAAATAATGATGGGGGACGATTAATCATTTCAACGAAATGCAATGTCTTAAAAAAAAAAAAAAAAAAAAAATCTAAAATTTGAAGTAACAACATTGAGCACTTAACATTGAGGAACGCAAGGACGCAGCTATGACCACTTAACATTGAGCACCATCACATGCTACCTAATTAAGTAACAACATTGAGCACATGCTACCTAATTAAGCCACGGATTCAAGATACAGGCGAAGAGTAATGGAACCATGGCAAGCCATTTAATATTTATTCTCATTTTTGAATGTAGTTTTTAACCTTTGATGCGAGCTACCATCTTGTGCGTTCTTTCGGATGGAGAGGTTGAAAAGTTAAAATGTTATGGACACATGAGCAGAAAGAATGAAAGGGACTGAGAGCATACATGGTTCATGAATTGGAATTGTAATTAGAATAGATTGGAATAGGAACCAGAATGATAATGTTTTTTTATGTGTTTGGTTCATGGATGACTTCTGAATGGAAATGGGGTTGAAATCCTAATGGAGAGTAGAGATTGGATTGAGGATTGAAGTATTTCCATATTCTTGGAATCATAATGGAAATGAAACCTCTCAAACCAAATAGCTAGAATAGAAATCGCTGATTCCATTCCCATTTCAGAGTTCGACTCCTCCAACGAAATATGCCCTGAATATACATGGAGAGAGGTGCGTATGAATAGATCACCGCCGCATTTTATTTTGTTTGGGACACACCGCTGCTGGGCTAGTTAAAATTTTAAGTGAAATTTCATGAGACCTCGAGCTAAATAGAAATGGTTATAACTAATAAAAAAGAAGAGAGATCTTGAAGTCGAGCCCCATCCGAATCCACCCCAAAGGAAGAGAAAAGGTGGCAGCATTTCAAATGTTCGCCTTCCTCTTGAATATCCGTTCTCAGAGCACTGCCTCGTTCTCCTCTCCCATGGCCACTGCCATTTCCAAAAAACCCCCTCTCCTGTCCCTTAATCACTCCCTATCTAATTATTAAATCTCTTTTTCCTTGCTTCTTGAATCAGACAAGGGAAAATCAGCGGAAAAGAAGTGATCCTCGAGGTCCATGATGGAGAAAATTGCATTGAGACCATATAATGGTTAGAAAACAGAGTAGAGGAATAGGTTTTATAAAATTCCTTTTGACGAGAATACATAACAACCCAGAACCTTATCTAAAAAAAACTAGTGTAAAGATTCCTTATCAAAAAAAAAACTAGTGTAAAGTATTATTTGGGTTTTGTTACTGTGGAACTTCAAGGTTAGACTCAGGTCGATAGGGCCCAAAATAAGCTGGGGTCAGTGATACTACCAAGGCTCTTGAGTTTGAACGCCAGCCTGCACAGAAGTTTACTTGCTAAAGTTTTTTTCGATAAAAAACTCTCTTATGCTCAAGTCAGTTAGAAATTAGAGAATAAAAAAAAAAAAAAAATGGGAGAAATAAAGATCGAGCTCTTGAGTGGATTCAAGCGGCCCTACCCGAAAATCCCTATCGTCCCTTTATAAGGCCAATATTAAGATGAGAAATCTAAAAATCAAACTCCTAAAGGCCAAGCTCCCAAAGGTTGAACTCCTAAGGCTAACATGAGAAAACCTAGATAAAAAGGTTGAGGTGATAAAATCGACCTAACAAGACTAAGGTGAAATGATTGATCTAAGAAAGCTCAGGTGAAGTGATGCGGGACAATCCTAAAAAGAAAATCAATCCTAATAATCAAGCTCTCTTCTGTTCGTCAACAACAAATCACGTCCGGCCAGGGGCTCATTATTCCCAGGACAGACAGTATAGTTGCCTATACTCTGCTCAGGAGGCGTGATTGATTGATACGAGACTAAAGCGAGATCAATCTAAATGATACAGACGAATGTCATTCGAGAGATCAGTAAACAATTAGTAATAGAAAATTTCATAAACAGATAGCAGAAATTAAACATGCTCACGAGTAGATGCAAAAAAAAGAAATAAGAATGGAACGAGAGAAAATAAAACATTAAACCCGTGAGAAAATCCATGAAGATGATAAGAATCCGGATCGTGGTAGTTAAGAAACTACTCTGATTAGGGCTCTTAATCTTTTAACCAAACAGATCTATCGATAAAGAACTAGGTCTTTACCAACATCGGATTAAAAAAAAAATAATCAAAGATCAACTGTTAAGGAACGAAGGTCCTTGATAGCATATGATCTGTAGAATAAGAAATCACTCCTTCTCTCAGCACGACAGATGAAAATTCTGGAGGAGACAGATCTTCTCTTGACGGAATAGGCTTGCGTGGGTAGATGGTGGAGTCGATCAGAGTCGCAGGAACACTGAATCTTAAGTAGAAGGAATAGGATAGAAAGTGGGCCTCACACCCTCCCCTTGTGGGGCGATTTTGGGTCTCACACCCTCTCCCTCTCGGAGCGATTAACACAAGTATTTGTGGAGTTTGTAAAAATCATTCATTGTTTTTTTTCATGAAAGATACAAGGATTTATATAGGACTCTAAGGGTCCTATTTGTTTAGGAATCTCTTATTTTTACAAGGAAGAAATCAACCCTCCACAAAAAAGTAAAGCATTATAATCTACCATAGGAAAGAAATCAGCCTTCAACAAAATAAGTAAGTAGCCAAGAACTCTTAAGGAATTCTAAGGAAGAAATGGAATTTCATGTGGGTGCTTGATGCTTGACACAACTTGGCATGAGCACGGCATATGCTGGCATGCATATTCTTCTCTTGGCATGTGGAGAGTGGTGGCTCCAAAGGTGACGTGGACAAATCCAAGTATGGCCCTATGGACCCAAAGCCAAATGCATTAAAATTTATTGACTGAAAATAAATAACTGAAGTAGAATCAATTTAATGAGGCTTCTTCAATCCAAATCGAACTTAAATTATGTTGCCGATTTTTGATGGCTCTGGTGTCCGCACCAATTCTCCCGAGGTGGGAAAAACTCGACCCTGTCGAGTGTGGGTCGATTTCGCTCTGGTGACGCTCAAGTAGATCGGGATCAATGCGTTGCAGCTCTTCTCGAGTGATCCAGGTATCTTCAGACTCCGGTCGACCTCGCCATCTGACCAGATATCGCTGATAGCCTCGACTCCGGGTGGAAAGGATCTGCTCATCCAAAATTCTCTCAATCTGATCGTGTTTTGCTGACATTTTGGCTGGTGGACACTCAGGGATAGGTTCGCTCTCAAAGGTTGGTTCAGGCTCAAATGGCTCACTAGGTATCCGAGTTGGTTTTTTATAGGCGACAAGATCTGTAATGTTAAAAGTAGAGCTAATTTCAAAATCAGAAGGTAGGTCCACAACATACGCATTTGATCCGATTTTCTTTATGATCTTAAACGGACCTGCTCCTCGGGCATGTAACTTCTTCACGGTTCCGGGAGGAAACCGTTCAGGCCTCAATCGAACCATCACATAGTCTCCCTCTGCAAACACTTGAACACGTCGATGAGAATCTGCATTCTGTTTATAAACTTTATTACTCATACTAATTTTTTTACTGACTCTTTATGCAGACTCTTGACATGCTGTGCAAATGACTCTGCAGATTCGGAAATCCTAGCATGCATGGGTAGTGGGATGAGGTCTATTGGTTTTCTAGGTTGATATCCATGAACTACTTCAAAAGGACTCATGCCAATGGACCTATTAACAGAGCTATTATATGCAAATTCGGCTCGGGGCAGCAAAAGATCCCAGTTACCCATATGTTCCCCAATCAAGCAACGCAAAAGATTTCCAAGACTCCTATTAACCACTTCGGTCTGACCGTCTGTTTGCGGATGATAGGCAGAAGAAAACTTTAGTTTTGTGCCTAAAAGATGCCATAGGGTTTTCCAAAAGTAACTCATAAATCTAACATCCCTATCAGAAACAATGGTTTTAGGCAATCCATGTAGTCTAACAATCTCATCAAAGTATATCCTTGCAACTTTCGACGCATCAGACGTTTGGCAACAGGGCAAGAAATGGGCCATTTTTGAAAATCTATCTACAACCACTAGAATAGAATCATGCTTCCTGGCTGTCCTAGGTAATCCCAAAACAAAATCCATACTAACATCTTGCCAAGGACAGTCTGGTATAGGTAAGGGTGTATATAAGCCGATGTTTTGTTTTCTCTGCTTGGCCACGGCACATGTTCTACATTGGGCAACAATTCGGGCGACATCTCTTTTCAAGCTTGGCCAAAAGAACTGGGCTTCTACCAACTCTATAGTTTTATTCCTACCAAAGTGTCCAGCTAATCCTCCAGCATGTAATTCCCAAACTAAAAAATTTCTCAAAGATGTACGGGGGATACACAGCCTAGTTTCTCTAAATAGGTAACCATCCTGAAGGGTATATTCACTACGTTCTCTAGATGGCCCCTTACGTAAAGCGGTAAGTATGTCACCAAAATCTGGACACTCCTCATAATTTTCTTTAATCTTATCAAAACCAACAACTTCTTTAGCAACAAGCATCCAAACTGGTGATCCTTCACTCATGATCGTCTCTAATTCTTTAGCACCTATCAGATTGAGGCTTTTCTTCTTAAGATTTTCTTTTGGTCCATCGTCTATCTTTCTATTAGTAGCCTTAGGTGGGGAAGGATTAATCGTGATCTTCTTACCCTGATGAGTAAAGCTGCAGGAGTTGGTACGGCCATAAATCGTAACATCATTGTCGAATAGCCAAGGCCGACCTAATATGATACTTCCGACTTCCATGGGTAAGACATCGCACCACACATGATCCTGATAGGAATGAAGCTGGATGGGCACACGACATCTAAATTTGATGGGAATAGAGGAGGAATCAATCCAAGACACACGGTATGGACTAGGATGATCTACAGGAGTTAATCCTAATCGCTTAACCGTGTCGGTGGAGATGGCGTTGATACAGCTACCGCTATCAATGATCACCTTACAAATTTTATCGCCAAATTTTATGAAGGTATGGAAAATAGAGGTCCTACGCCAGTCTTCACTTTCCTTAGTTTGGGCTAGTACATACCTAACGACTCCAAGCCTAAGGTCAGACTCAGGTGTGGCATAACCTAGGATGTCCTCAGTACTCTCAAATTGCTCGGCTAAATCTGGATCAGCTTCATAAACTTCCTCCTCAATATTTTCTAGAGTTTCTCCTTCTAATTCTTCTACGAATAATGATCGGTTGGGGCATTGTGCAGCAAAGTGACCGTAACCATGGCACTTGAAGCAATGAGATCGAGAACTACTTCCTTTTGATAACTCTCCTATAGCTCCTTTTTCTTTATCTTCTTTTCTCCCAATAGGATTTGTAAGTGGAGGTCTGTTACTAGGAGTTTGATTAATATTAGGTCTCGATCCAGAAGGGGTTACTCGGTTGAGTTCAGGACGATGGGGAGTCGAATATCTAGAAAATCTTTCAAAATCTAAGGCAAGTTGATAAGCTTGTTCCAACGTGGTTACCTCTCGCAGAAAGAGCTCACGCTGAATATCCTCTCGTAATCCAGCTCTAAATCGAGATAAGGTAACAACTCTATCTTCGGCTACTCCACATCTCATGAGGTATTCATCAAATCTCGTGATATACTCGGTGACTGATCTATTCCCTTGAGTAAGCCTCTGCCATTGATCTAAAAGTCTTTGTTGGTAAGAGGTGGGGAGGTACTTCTCTCTGAGTTTTTCTTTCATCTCATCCCAGGTTTCTATCGGATCTTGTCTTCTCTGATTGAGAAGACGCTCTACACTTTCCCAATAAAGTCGGGCTTGCCTCATCAATTTCATCCTAACAAATCTAACTCTCCTTGCTTCAGACATTTCATACCATCCAAAATAGTGGTCCATACCTGATTCCCAATCTAGGTACTCTCTCGGATCTAGACAACCATCAAAACTTGGGGCTTCGACTTTCACATTCCTAAGAATATGCTCATCTTGATCGAACTGGTTATGGTGCGGACGTGCCCCTATAGGTCGATCAAGTTCTAGATTCCTACCTCTTTGTCCTATAGGTAGTCGGAGAGACTCAGGTTCAGGTTGTTTCTGCCTAGCTTCTTCTAATACCACTATTCTCTCATCCATGGCTTTTATAAAATTTTTCATGTCATCAAACTTTTCAGTCAGAGCATTAATGATGGCTGCTATATTGGGATCCATATTGGTGTTGGGTGGGGAAGTAGGATGTTGGTACCAGGTACCTGATCTAGTGGTCATGCAACTCTAAGATGCAGAAATAAGGTGCAATAAAATTAAAATGCTTGAAAGTAAAGTACGAAATTTAGAGTGCGAAAATTTAACTTGCAAAAATTTAAATTGCTGAATTTAAACTAAAGCCCTAATCAACCTGGCTCTGATACCAAATTGATGCGGGACAATCCTAAAAAGAAAATCAATCCTAATAATCAAGCTCTCTTCTGTTCATCAACAACAAATCACGTCCGGCCAGGGGCTTATTATTCCCAGGACAGACAGTATAGTTGCCTATACTCTGCTCAGGAGGCGTGATTGATTGATACGAGACTAAAGCGAGATCAATCTAAATGATACAGACGAATGCCATTCGAGAGATCAGTAAACAATTAGTAATAGAAAATTTCATAAACAGATAGCAGAAATTAAACATGCTCACGAGTAGATGCAAAAAAAAGAAATAAGAATGGAACGAGAGAAAATAAAACATTAAACCCGTGAGAAAATCCATGAAGATGATAAGAATCCGGATCGTGGTAGTTAAGAAACTACTCTGATTAGGGCTCTTAATCTTTTAACCAAACAGATCCATCGATAAAGAACTAGGTCTTTACCAACATCGAATTAAAAAAAAAAAAATCAAAGATCAACTGTTAAGGAACGAAGGTCCTTGACAGCATATGATCTGTAGAATAAGAAATCACTCCTTCTCTCAGCACGACAGATGAAAATTCTGGAGGAGACAGATCTTCTCTTGACGGAATAGGCTTGCGTGGGTAGATGGTGGAGTCGATCAGAGTCGCAGGAACACTGAATCTTAAGTAGAAGGAATAGGATAGAAAGTGGGCCTCATACCCTCCCCTTGTGGGGCGATTTTGGGTCTCACACCCTCTCCCTCTCGGAGCGATTAACACAAGTATTTGTGGAGTTTGTAAAAATCATTCATTGTTTTTTTTCATGAAAGATACAAGGATTTATATAGGACTCTAAGGGTCCTATTTGTTTAGGAATCTCTTATTTTTACAAGGAAGAAATCAACCCTCCACAAAAAAGTAAAGCATTATAATCTACCATAGGAAAGAAATCAGCCTTCAACAAAATAAGTAAGTAGCCAAGAACTCTTAAGGAATTCTAAGGAAGAAATGGAATTTCATATGGGTGCTTGATGCTTGACACAACTTGGCATGAGCACGGCATATGCTGGCATGCATAATCTTCTCTTGGCATGTGGAGAGTGGTGGCTCCAAAGGTGACGTGGACAAATCCAAGTATGGCCCTATGGACCCAAAGCCAAATGCATTAAAATTTATTGACTGAAAATAAATAACTGAAGTAGAATCAATTTAATGAGGCTTCTTCGATCCAAATCGAACTTAAATTATGTTGCCGATTTTTGATGGCTCTGGTGTCCGCACCATGAAGGCAAAATAGAATCAAGTTGACAAGAATATAAAAATATTCTACAATTTAATCTTCATTTATATTTTCTCTTTACTGTTGTTATTCTAAAGTTTTTTTTTGACTTAGATACGAAGGGTTTGGCCAGAGCTAATTTTTTTTTCTTTCTGTATATAGATCAGCATCTCTTCATGAGTTGATCAGCACCCTCCAAGCCATTATAGTCGAGTAGGATTTAGCATCAACATGTTCTTTGGTCCTATATAACTATCCAAAATCTATCCAATATATAGCTGATATGAGACCGCATGTACGAATCCTGACATACTGCTTCCATTTAAATTCTAATATCCTTACTAAGCTAAAGATTCATATCTATTCAAGTCTAATCACAAGCACCATGATCATCTTGTGGTCAGTCCCAATAGATTCTTATTATAGTATCCTCTACTATATATAGACTATAGATTCAACCTATTTTGATACCATTTACAATAATTCGAGACTAATCCAAAAAAATTAGTTGAAAACTATTATTCGGATTTTTTAATTTTATATAAATATTTAAAATCTATTTAATACATAATTGATATGAGGTTAAATATATGTTTGCATGGGTTTTCAAAAAAAATATAAACAAATTGATGAATTAGAGGTATGGATCGTGATGTCAACTTTGATGCCTTCTTCTTTATTCTTCTCTCTCCCTTCTCTGCATCCTCGTCTTTATTCCTCTCTCTTTTGTCATTTGTTCTGCTCTTCCAATTGTCATGGCTCCCAAGATATTCTTTTTATCTTTCTAATTTATATTTTTTTATATTTTGTGATTAAACATAGAGTGGGTACTCGACACCATCGCTCGGCAACGACAACCTGAGGAGAAAGATGAAGACGGGCTGCTGCAGATTCCCCATGGTAGTGATGGAGGTGGGGGCATATGATGCAAAGGAGTCGGCAATGAAAGGATGGACAGAAATTTTTAGCGAGAGAATGACAGAGGGAAGGGCATACAAAGTAGATCTCTTCTCAAAAGTAGTGAGATATTATGCTCATTTATGGATGGCAGTTAATGATAAGGAGAGAGATAATATCGGATCACTCAATGAAGATTTGTATGAAACGCTGGCAAACTGAGGAGGAGGAAAAGTTTCTCTTCAGAATATCTTTTAATCTTTGTTTATTATTTATTAAACAGGAATCCATATCTCCTGCGATATATTTTGTCTCATATGCATAATTCATAGAATGATGTGTCCCTTGCGTGGAAGTAAAGCAGATGGATTCAAGAAATTCTTTCACGGCGTTTCCTATCAATAAATTATGCATGATTAGTTCCCTGACAGCTACGTCTCAACGAATCATATTTTTCAAATATTTAATTTTAACTAGGGTCGGATCTTATGAGAAGATGACGACAGGGGAAAGTTTGAAAGGTCATGGCCTACTACCAAAAAAAAGAAGGGCCATGGCCAAGAACTTGGAGACACGTAATACTTGATGCGAGGTCGATATTTTCGAAGATTTTTCCAAAAATATTAAAAATAATGCTACGCGAGGAACACGTGCTGGATAAAAACGGCATCCCCGAAAACCTGGTCGTTCTTATCCGCAACTAATCCATCCAGAATTTAAGGTCCGAATGTTATCCAAAGAAAAATAGAAACAGAATAAATGAGAAAAAAATAAAATTGAGAACAAATGATGAACTTACACGTGTGGAGACTGGCCTTTCAAATGACCTCCACGTGGCCATCAGAACCGGATATAATAGATCGACAAAAGTGGGGAAAAAAAAAAGATTAGGATTATTGTCTCCAAGTTCCAAATCTACGTGGAATAACGCTCAAGAACGGAGAATTTAAGACGGCAAAAACAGAATAACGCGTCCTTTCTTTCTTTCTTTTTTTTTTTTTTAACCCAAAACCAGACCTACCACTAAAACGCGGGGCCCTGCCCAACGTTTGGTGTAGACCGTGGGAGGTTGATGGATTCTAAAAGTAGGTGAATTTAGTTACTTTTGTTGCTGAAATAGAAAAAAAAGAAGGGGATAAGGACGAGCGTTTCGTCTGCACACGTGCCACGCAAGCGGTGGCTGGGTCCGGTCTTTTTGAGAACCCCCTCGCTTTCGCTCGCTCTTTAATATATAAACGAGACCGGGGACTCGGAGAGGGGCATCATCTTTCTGGCGAAGTGCGTTTCTGTGGCAACTCCACTCGCGGTGTACTTCGACTTGCTTTAGATTTCTCTCTCTATAGATCTGTCTTTGGGTGTTATGGCGATCTCGATGGGGACGACGGGATCGTTCGGGGCTTCGTCGTCGGCGAGTTGGGTGGGGAGGAGGACTTGGGGGGCGTTGAAGGGGAGGAGGAAGGGGGTTCGGTGCTCCGCCGCCGCTGCCGCCGGGAGCTTGAGGGAGCAGTACCGGACGCTGCGGATCGAGCCAGGTGCCTCCGAGGAGGAGGTCAGGAAGGCTTACCGGCACCTCGCTCTTCGGGTTCGTGTCCTTTTTTTTCCGCTTTTTTTTTTTTTTTTGGCTTCATCTGATTTTGTTAGTGATTTTTTAAGATTTTAATGAAATGACGACAATATTAATATACTAAAGGTTATCGATTGTCGGTGATTCTTAAAATTTAAGCTTTAGGAGGAAGAAAAAGGAATTGTGGTGGTTTTTGAAGTTAAAAAAAAAATCGAACGATTTCTTCTTCTAATTGGTCTTTGTTTCGATTTTTTTTTTTTTTTTTGTAAGGTGAGTTTACGGAAATGATGGATTTTTTTTTTTTTTGTTTATTTTTAAACTATATGATCTATTTGAGTTAGTTGCAAGTGAGGGGTAGGATGATATGAGTTTATTGAGTAGTTTGTGTTTAAATTTTTTCTTTGTTTGGTTTTTTTCCTAAAATAAATTAAATTATTTTTGTTCACAGTACCATCCAGACGTATGCAAAGGAAGCAATTGCGGCGTTCAGTTTCATCGGATCAACGAAGCCTATGATGTAAGTATTCTCCACCCTTCCCCCTTTGTCCCCCAAAATCCCTTGAGAAAATTCTTAAATTTTTCATATTGGTATTTTTTAAGAAAAAATGGCCACTACGGAAACATTTCGTCCAGATCGAATGCCCCTTTTTTTTCTTTCTCTGGGTCGAATTAGACTCATCAATTTTTAAACTTTTGGTAATGGTAGAACATAAAGAAAGTACTGCTTTGAGTGGGCGCCATAATTGGGTTTTTCTTCCACCGAATACGAAATCATTTCTAATCTTTTATATTTGGTTGCTATCTATAAATTTTATATTTATAAACTGTGACCATATTTGATTGGATTCCTCTTCAGATTGTGATGAGCTCCTTGAGGCAAGCCGAGGAGGAAAGGGAGCAATGGGAGACACAGGAATGGAGCGACGATGGCTGCGCCTACGAACCGATGAGGGGGATGTGTGACCCAAGCTGGGATTTGTGGGAGGAATGGATGGGGTGGGAGGGGGCTGGCATCAGGGACTACTCTTCCCATATCAACCCTTACATCTGAGCAATTACATCAAGCTATTCTTTTGAATGCTTTTTTACGAGGACAATGTACATGGTTCTCCTCTAAAATTCTCAGCGGTTGTGGGTGTATCTGTACATAATTTAGACTCTTCTTACCTTTTCCTAATTTTGGGGTGGGAAGGGTATATATTGTTTCAACCTTCTCTCTTTAGATGCAGTCATGCAGTTATGCTGCATGCATGTTGAAAAATGCAATGGTGATTTGTCATTGCTTTTCATCAGCTTTCTTTCTTAGTCTCGTGTTCTTGGTCCGGTCGGTGCCACATAAATAGTGTTTTGCTTATCCAATAAATCCAAAGGAAAATGTCCTAATCCTTTGCCTTAAAACTTGGATCAGAGCTTTGCCTATGGACAAGGTTTGGTTCGGGAACTAATTTGATCCAAATCTCTCTCTCTTTATAGTGGAGTCAAATGTCTGGATCCAACTCGGTCCACTAATAAACTGGATTGGGTTGGGTTGATAACTTCATTTGTCGGAGCCAGTAGAGAATGCTGCCAAAGGTGGGATTATTTTGGAAGGTGGGAAGCCACGTTGAAGTTTAGATTGGGGAGAAGATAAGAAAATGAATTTTGATCTATAATGCCCATTGTAAGCTCAAAATCCTGAACTCTTTGCGTCGTATCTTGTTTGCCGCTAAATGACTTTCCCCAAATTATTGGGTCAGATCAGGATCAAAGAAGTGTTTGGATCAGATCAGACATGGAAGGGAATATAACAGGTATATAGATGGTGAATTGAATAACATGGTACAAAGTGTTTGGAGATTAATCTGTGAGACTGTAAGTAGTTCCCTCCACAAGCAAAGTGATATCACTAACTACTTCTGAAAGAACTTTGGCAGAGTGCTTGTACCAACACACGCTGATGCATTCAGCAACATTTTACGTAACCCTAAAGAGAAAAATTATTACATTCTTTCCGAGATATCCCTCTATCAGCAGCAAGGATTGCAAGAAAAATGAGTGAAACATGTTCTTCTTTCATGTTCGCAAGCCAATCTGCTGCCTAATTTTAGGCTCCAATTGCACCAATGTCGCCGTTTCGCCAACTCATTAGCATGTGCCCGCTGACCGATTATGTTTTAATTGAACATATACCATGTGCCGCCTAGCATGTGCCGCTAACCGATTATGTTTTAATTGAGTTTTATTGAACTATACAATGTGCCGCTAGCATGTGCGTAACCGATTATGTTTTAATTGAACATATACCAATGTGCCCGCCGACCGATTATGTTTTAATTGAATCTACGTTTAATTTGAATTGAAGAAAGAGATGACCCAGATGAGTAGTCATTACCTTTATACACTTCGTATATATGCAGTATAATAGTTAATTTTTCACAAAAAAAAAAAATATTTAGAGCTTAGAAGATTTGTGGAAAAGATTTTTGATGTTTCGATTTATTCAATTGAACAAATGTAGAGTGATATTTAACGAGCCTGCAATGGTGAAACAAACACAAATAATAAGATGCCAAGATTCAGGTGGCAATGTTCGTTAGAGGCAGGCCAAAATAAATTGACTACTGATATTATTTTCCTTTTTTTTGTTTTTTGATTATTGAAATGATGTCTTCTCGATGGCAATAATGATGTGGCATCAGTGTCGCTAAAAAGAACTGCAACACAAGTGACATGGTGCACGGACCTCAAATTTGGTAGAAAAGTAGATTTGACGCTAGAGAGGGAGTTAAATCACGCTTAACATGGATACATGAAATAGGAATTCATCCTTGAACTCGAGCTAGACCAACCAAAGGCAGAAGCATTTCATGCAAGCCTCAATTTACAATAGTTAATGGGACTAAACTTATGAAAGAATAACTTCGCATGCATCTTCTTTGCATGATGAACGTGCATTAAATAGTAAACTCCGACGATCTAAATGAGGTAAGCCAAGCCAAGTGTTACGCTGCTCAGTCCTCCTTTCCGCTTTTTGTTTATCTCAAGAAGTTGCTTATTCAAGTTCTGGATGTTTGAATGAAGAAAAGCTCAGTTACAACTTCTGAAAGCTTTAGAGAATCCAACATCTCTAGCCGGGCAGCATCACCAGCAAATCTAGTTTTCAAAAACCGCGTATTGAGCTCAAGCTCTTTAAACATGTTCATGCCTCACGAATGAAACTTCTGCTAGCACGCTCCACTAACAACATCTATTGTATGGTCCTCTTTTGAAACCAGACATTTAGATAGACAGACATATCCGGTGTGAGACCATTATTTCTCAACAATCTATTACACTGCAAGACACCGCAATATCTGTCTACGTATGCTTCCTCAAAGATCAAATGAACAGAAAAAATAAAAGCATGAAATGAATGAAAGTAAAAAACGCTCAAACATAAGGCATTCACAGACAAATTATGCACCTTCTTCTTTTTTTAACCCTTCCTGATTGACTGCGCTCACAATTAAACATCACCCTTTAGACAAAGCAAGAAAGCAAGTGCCCCCAGCTGACTTCCTGAATAGTAGAGGGCCATAGGAATGATGGTGCTCCAAATTCCGGTTTAAAACATACAATCCTTTACAGTTATGCCACGCATTCCGATCACTACTACAAAATCCATTTATTTTAATAGCTATACAAGCTAGTCTTTTCGGAGATGACCAACATAAATCTTTTAAATACAGCTGACAACATCCAAACGTCCAGCAGATAATCTCATCCTAAACAAGAGCACTACATAAATATAGCAACATATAGTTGGAGGTCGGATGATAAATCCAAAGTAGTTCCGCATCCAGAGGTTGTGTAGATGCTCTCAGATGGTTGATAATCAAATGAAAAGAACTGCAAGTAGTCATCCTCTGAATACTTCCTGACGATGGAGTTCCTCTTCTTCACCATTTTCAAATGGCTTTATCGATGTTGAATGAGGTAGAAGGTCTACAAGTGGTTCACCAGTTTACCTAACTCATCTTTAGCATCCTGCCCTCATGAATTTGTGAGCATGGTAGAGTTTCACATTTCAATAACACAAGAAAGAATTGATTCCTCATAGCACAGGCATCAACTCTACAGATTTGTAGAACATCTATACCTAATGTCCGAGAGTTTTCTATACAATCCAAATATTTGTAGGAAAAGTTAAATTCACAGATGAATGAATGCAGAGGCATAACAGCCTGTGTCTTTCATCCAGTCTGCACAAAAGGTTCTACACCTTCAAAGCTACCTGGTCCTGCCATGTTATTTTCCTCTTTCCAGCACGGTTCACTCCTTTCCCAACATCTCGACAAATTGATAGCTTCAGATCATTTGCCACAAGGTCACCTTCTGTGGAACACTTGTTCAACTTATCAGCCTTCAGGGGCTCCCATTCCACTTGAAACTCCTCCATTTCCTCACCATTCTATAATTAAACAAAAACACATGACGACAATATAATGTACAAAGTACAATACATATGCAAATCAATTCGAGTAGTTACCAGTGATGAAACTTGGTTCAAGTCTAATACTGCAGAAGTACTTGGGACTGCAGCATCTCTTACAATGTTGCTTCTATCTTTGTGATGAACTTCCTCTTGAGTCACTAGATTTGGTGCTCGACCATGGTAAACCACTTGGGCTGGGATTTTGGGTGATCGCTTTTTCAGTCTATATGTGGTTTTTTGCAATGGGTTCTTCAATAAGCACCGATATCTTTTCCGCAAGAATCTACATCATCCCAGACAACCAACATGAGTCACTTGTTGCGAATTCAGACCTTCCAAAGCAATTCATTACAGCAAAAGGAATCAAGACATCCATAACCATGGATCTCAGCAACTTTGTAGCTTTAATGTTTTAAAAACCTCCAAAAACTGGCAATAGGAACCAAGGAAAATGGCAACTAGAAAAAGGAATATAAGGAATAGGCAATACTTGACTTCGGCAACGAGCTTAAGTTTCCTCTGATGAGCCTTTTGCAATTGCTTCCTCTTTGCTTCAGTTTCCTGTGAAAACAAAGCACAGCTTAAAAACTTTTAATGAAGGAAGAAGAGATCATATGGTAGCAATGACGAAAAATAGATCTACTAATACTCCAAATTAAAACCTTTCAATTGAGAAGCCAGAACCCCTAAAGGAGTGTTTGATACTTGTTTGACTAAAAAATAGAAGAAAACCTTTAAAAATGGGAAAATATAAAGGGCCTTCAGAAAACAACAGAAAATTTGAAAAACCTAACCACAAATGCAACTTAGGAAAGATTCCATGAAAAAAAAAAAAAATTAAAAAAAAAATACTAACACAAACCCTGGCACAACAGGAAGCATCACTAAACCCTAGATCTATCAATAAAAACCCTATGCTTGTGGAAATCGATAGAGGAATAGAGCGGTAAGGACAATTCAGACGACAAAATCTAGATCCCGGAAATCCAAGAGAACGAGTAAAACCCCTCACAAATCAACCCTAAATTGTTCATTCCCTTAGAACAAAACGACACCTTAACTGCCTAATGTCAAAATAATCATATAATATATACATGAAAACATTCTAGCTAATTACAACAGCAAAAAGCCTATATCCCTTGAATCATGAAAATAACATCAACAAATAACCTAGAAAACCTAACAATCATGTCATAAACAGGAAAAGAAACCCTAAAAATCCCAAACATCAGAGATTATTAGAAAAAACCCCCAAAACATTTGATTCCAACACCAAATCAAAACCCTAAATCAATTCAATCAGATACAGTATCAAACAAATCTGAACACAGAGAGACGATGATAAGCCCAAAGCTCTCACCTTTAGCAACTCCTCATAGTCCTGCAACAGGCTCTGGTGCCTGAACCACGCCCTGGCCTGTTCCCCAACCAAAAAAGAGGTGGAGGATGGAGAGGACTCCATGGCCACCCTCTTCCCCTTCTTCATCACCATCACCAATCCTCACAGAGATAAACGGGGGGAAGGAGGAGGAGGAGGAGGGCAAAGAGAAAGATTACCACAGGAGGAAGGGAGAAGGCAAAAAGACACCAACTTGCGATGAAATAAAGAGAGAGGAGAGGAGAGGAGAGAAAGAAATAGAGAGGTTCCTTGCCCTGTTTTCTGTGTCTGACCGTGACCAAAAGGCAGCAAAGGCCCCATATAAAACGGGAACAGGAGCTGGCTACGAGTCTTCCCCCTTGATGGAAGGGAGGTGGAGAGTTTCCTGGCGTGCAGAGGGGCATTTTGGGAAGTTGGGGACAGTAGTTTTGTTTTGGGTGGAGAGAAAGAGAGAGGAGGGATTTGGTTGGCTTGATACATATGTCTGAAGCCACCCTTATCTTTCCTTCCTTCTCTTTTTGGTTTTGGTCTTGGTCTTCCTTCCCTCACATAACTCCTGGTCCAGCTGGGCCATCAGGAAGAAAGATTGGGAGATTGGAGAGATGGACTCCTTGGAGGGTGGAGATTCTTTTAATTTTCTCCTCTCTGTTTCTTCTCCCCCCCTTGGTGTTAGAGAGAGAGACAGAGAGAGAGAGAGAGAGAGAGGGATGAATGGCTGCTGTGCTGTGATGTTGCAGCTGTTGCTTGGGTACTTCCTTAAGGTGGAGATGGTGGGATGGGACTTTTATTAATTAGGTGGAGTGAATTTCCCATAATGCCCCTACTTTCCCTCATAGACAGGTCCTTTTCTGGACAAATTCTTTCCTTACCTTGACCATGAAGCGCCATGGGATAACCTTTTCCCATTCTGCTCTTGCTTGCCATGGTAAAGTTCAAACTTCCTCCCACCTTGTCATTGCATCTTGTGTGGTCTACTGCATTAAACTATGGACAAAGTAAATTATGATGTTATATTTGCTACCAGAATAGATGTTAGCAATGGAAATTTAAGAAGAATTTTAAATTCCAAAATGGAACAAACCTTTTCCCTGGCTGCCAACCGTTTCATTACTTGGCAAGTCAGGCTGTGACATTCTCATCTCACTAATTTCTCCTCAGCAGCATCTCCTCATAAAATGACAGGGCCATTTTGGGAGGGACCATTTCAAAGACAGAGACAACAGGGAGGTGGTGGTTGTGCCAGCCACGCCAAAACAAGGGGAGGACGTAATCCTCATGACAAAGTTCCTTTCCTGTTCCTAGAATGACAAGGGGTGTTTTGGGAACAACACTACAAAGAAGGGGTTGTTGGAGGAGGGAGGGGGAATAAGTCCCACCTCAGACCTCAGTGCTAAGGGGGAAAAGGAAAGGCCCTGGAGGCAAGCCAGGCCAAAGGGGCCTCTGGGGACCTTATCTTTTTTAAGGTGATGGATGAGATGCCATGGGTCTTCTGTTTTCCTTTCCAGGTAAAAATGCATACTTTGACGTATCAACTCGCGAGAGTAAAACATCCAGAACATGAGACCAGGACCATATGAGAAGGTCCAATGGTCCTCCTAACTCCTAAGCTGTGGTAGATTGAATTCGGCCTTGTAAATATCTGCGATTTCTCAAGAGATTATTAGCAATCGAGACAACACTACCATGCAATTTGCTGTCCATAGAATTTTTTTATAGGCATCCGAATGGTCCACAGAGTTATATCATTGGATTAAGTTAAACTTTGATGGATCATTTAAGAGAGGTTTTATTGGTGGGGACCAAGTTTGTAATCAAATGTCACTATGAACATGTTGTAGGTACGACACTATATCAAGTTAGCAAAATCTACATTGCCCAAAGCTGAGCACAGGTTGTTTGGTAGGGTGTGCAGTGGCTCTCCTATACTGATTGTTTATGATGAACTATGGCATGTTAAATATCCAATCATGATGTTGAAGTAATTTTTTGTGTAGTTGTTTTGGAAGCCTTTGAGAAAAGAAAAGAAAATTTTCTAAAGTTTAAGAAAAGAGGAAAGCATGTATCATCCAAGAGATCAAGGATATGACGATGGAAAACTTGAACTTTCTAATGTTTAAGAATTAAAGAAAAGAGGGAATGAAACAAGGCTTTTGGTCAGCTTTTGGTTGCCGGTACCATGACACTGGCGCATTTTATTTCTCCTGTATACATGGCTTCGTAACTTTCACACAGAGAAACACTACGTATTTATATCAATGGTCCCATGCCATAGAGGAATTGACCAATGATCTTTTGAGATCACGGTGTTATCGAGAGACCTACCTTTTAAACATTGGATGGTTGATGTCATACTCTGACTAACCAAAAAAAACTATGCTCTCAAAACCGAGAAGCTTGTCGCCTTTAGCAACGGAGCTTAATCCATCATTTGACTTTTAAATGCACCATGCCACAACCACTACGAACCATAATATTGTAATATGGTGTCACATCCAGTACGAAGAAGAAATTAAGTGCCACGTTACATTTTGTGAAGGGAAACGGGGAGAGCTCCACCTACTGGATCCACCGTAACGATGGTGGTTGCGAAGTGCAAAACACGTGGGAAGTTTCATCTCAGGCTTTGTGCTCTTTTTTTTCTTTTTGTTTGGTCCGAGAATTATTACTACTAAGAAAGACGAGGTCACAAAAAATTTGCCTAACCTAGCCGCATAAGATGAAACATGACGTTGCTTGAGGCTCTAGCAAATCCTTCAACAGGTCAGATAGATTAATGACTCAATTTACAAAAAATAGAGAAAAAAAATATTTTTTTTGAAGAGTTCGAAGAAAATCTTTATTGAATTGATATTTTAAGAAGAGAGAAAATAAAAAAAAATTATGAAAAAATACTTCTCACATTTTATAAAAACTGAAAATTATGGAAGAAATAGATTTTGAGACTTTCTATGGGATAAAAATTAATAATATTTTTTTAAAAAAATATTTTTTTAAGATCTAAAATTCTACAGAATATCAATGACAGTTAAGATAAAATATTGAGGATCTGTTTGAATGATTAGACCTAAAATTTTATAAGATTCGTAACTCAATTATAAAAAATATTGGATTATAAATAGTTCAGACCCTATATTTATAAATATTTATGATCACTTTTGAATGAGCTGGTCTAGATCCCATAAGGAAAAAAAAATAATCTCCTAAGATCATTTTTTTTTCTTATGGGATTCGGATCAGTCTATTCAAAAAATGATTCTACATACTTGTAAACAAATAGCCTGACCTGATCCATTATTTTGATTCTTGGACTATCAATCCTATAAAATTTTAGGTCAAACCATCCAAACAAATTCTGAATAGTGATATATGCCAAGATCTTCAATTTTCTTCTTCTTACAAAGTAATATTATATTATATTAATATTATCCTAATATTTATATTAATGTAATATAATATAAATTTTAATATATATTATAATATTTATAATATATTAATACTA
Organism: Elaeis guineensis; assembly: GCF_000442705.2. Taxonomy (NCBI): domain Eukaryota; kingdom Viridiplantae; phylum Streptophyta; class Magnoliopsida; order Arecales; family Arecaceae; genus Elaeis; species Elaeis guineensis. Next base: position 91,532,470 of record NC_025993.2, on the reverse strand, counting down.
TTTTGATATTTACATTGATTACTATTTTTATTAATATTAATATAATTATTAATATATTAACATTATATTAATATAATATTAATATTATAGTAATGTTATAATTTATTATGATCTTATATTTATTAAAAATATAATAATTATTTTATATATTTTTTAGAAAAATAGATACTCAAGCACACATAAGGTACTCCATGAAGTTACTCCCTAGGAATCGAACAGCCTCTAAAAATTTATTAATTCAAATCTAATCTATTTATTAAATAAATCAAAGTTTAAAACCAAATCTATCCATTCTATTAAATAAGTAATCTAACCGCAATCTACAACAGACCAAAACAAATTATATGACTTGAATCAAATAAGAACACAAAATAAGGTTGAAAATAGTACAGATAATATCTATTTGGATCCATTTTCGTATCCGAATTAATGTGGATATGAATAAAAATTTAAAAATTTGATGAATATCCATATTCATATCGATATCCACAAAAAAATATATAGATAAATAACTATCTGATCCGTATCGAACATTCAAATTTATCTATAATCTTATATAATTTTATATAACTCTTATTAATTTTTAAAAAAATATACAATCAAATAAATATATTATTAATTTAATTTATTATCTATTTAATAATATCTTTAATTCTGTAGTAATAAAATTTAATTATATAATTTATATCTATAATTATTTATATATTTTTAATATCTCAATTATATTCATATCTATTAAAAATAAATATAAATATAAATTTTTATATCTGAATAATATTTATATTCATATTTTTATTTATTAGATAAAATAAATATAAATAAAGATACATCGATATCTAATCCATACACGATCCAGCTTCAACCCTAGCATAAAAAATTTTAAAAAAAAAAAGGAATACAATAAAATGGAGTGAGCCTCAACGTTTCAAATGTACGGTATATGGCAATCCATTTAAAATGTTGTTAATAAGCAGTAGCGTGGTATTCCACAAATTTTAAGATCACAAACATCAATGGCCTTCCAATTTAGCTTTCGGTCACCTTGCCTCAACCGGCTCTCCCGCAAAATGAATTGATGCCCCCAATGTCGTGAAAGGAATGAAATCACGAGATTAGGATTGACAATGACAATATTCCAGCATTTAAGTTGCAGATGAAAGAAGCAATGTTCTTCAAATTCCTCACAACAAAATAGAACCAGAGGAGTTCATTCAGCTGTAGTTGAATACTGATTCATGAGTAAAGAAACAATCCTGTGTCGAAGACAAATCCTGATTTATATCTGCATGACAATATTCTAGCAAATTCCATGTGCAGAAAATCTTTAGCCAAAATATAACATTAGAATCTATGACTTTGGACTGGCATATCTAGAAAAATAAAAGTCGACAAAAATGTGGACTTGTAAAAAGAAAGGTGCTCTTTGTTGCTTGATTGTAGATTAACTCTTCCAGGTAGCTGACCAGTTGCTGACATACAATAAGTAGTGTTACAGAAAGAAATGTTAAAACAAGCAAGTGGATAAAGATGCAGATAAATAGCAATACTATACATATATGGAACTTAAAGTGTAAGGCAATTCCTCCCGCAAACAAAACGGAATTCAGACTTATACCCATGTCACACCAAGAAGTTGCATTGGCTACATGCGTGAGAAAAGAATCATACAGGGACCATATGCAATACCAGTTGTCCGTGGGTTAAGTAGCAACAACCTTTAACAACACACAACCACTGAAGGGACCATCCATGAAGAGAATCACCATAAAAACATAATTGAATTTCTAAAGAAACATAAGCGGATGGCCCACATTAAGTAATCAAAGATCTTCCAGACTACCAGATCTTAAATTATAGAAACTTGTTACTTTGACAATTTAATAATAATAGAAAAGAAGATGTCACAGTAAGCTCCAAAAGGTTGTAGTTTAGGAGAAGATCAAAAACTAAAAGCCCATGTCTGGGTATGATAAATCATGCCCTTCATTGCATAAAGCGCTTCCCTTGTAATGTCAGACAATTCGCAGAACAAGAAACTGGTAATGCAATAATCTGTCAAATGATTTCAATGAATAACAGCTGAAAGTTGACATGTATCATAGATTATATCAACAATGTCAATACTAGTATCAAGGCAATGGAAGATGATTTCAATTGCACAAAGCACATCAGATTGTGAACTGGTTCAAATTCAATATTCAATGACTTCAGAGATATAAAAAGGATTCTCAATAAGGATCCGTAAAGGTGGACCCTAAATAGTAGGGACAAGAATGTAATTTTTCATGTTTTTGAACTAATGCTAAAACGCAAATTGGAATGGCTTTAATTGTCACGCCCCCGATCCGAGATTGTGAATCGAGGGTCATGACAACCACCACATACTCATAGAAAACTCTTCTCATAAGCATGCAAGGCATCTTATCATGCTACCTAAAACAACAGTGAAATAATTAGTCAATAATTTAAATTCAAAACATAACGATCTAAATTTCTTTTTAAATATCTCAATAAATTCAACAATGATTCATAGGCCTTACATCAAATTCAATAAGACTTTCAACCTAAAATAAAAGTATGGAGATTCTGCTTCTGATCACTCTTCCATTCATATCTTGTATCATCTTAATTTCCTCAACATCTGTAAAAACAGTAAAATAGGAGATAATGAGCTAGACAGGCCAATAAGCAATGATCACTTTCAACAGATTTCATCAGACATTTAAGTAAATAATCATTTATAAAAAATAAGCATATCGAGTTCATCAATTTGAAATCAATTTCGATTATGCAATATAGTTCATGCCAAATTTATTTCTTTTTCAAAATTCGAGTTTCTTTTGAGATTTCAATTTTTTTCATTCTTAAATTCTTTTCGTCAACCATGGGCTATGATCACATTTTTTCTGTGGCAAGATCATAACACCGCGTATCTTCTTGCGGTGAGCTGCGAATCATCTGCAGCAAAGTCCTTCAGAATCGCTGGTCTCTCTGACAGTTTGTCGCTGGTCTCTCTGGCGATATGTCGCTGGTCTAGCTGGCGATATAAACCCTCAGGACAAATCAATTGCCAACGTATATGCCCCCATTGGCGGGGTCCTTTACATAGTCAGGTTGTCAATTCATATTGTTCTTATATCGAAATTCTTCATAAATCATATTTCATATTCTAATTTCAATAAGAAAACATATAATCATGTAGTATCGAAATCAATCAATATAATGCATCATGAAATCAATATGTTCAATCATGCTTCATCATAACATTTCAAATAAGATATTTTCATAATAAAATATCATTTCATCCAATTCATGCATCGTTTCTCAAATTATGTTAGAAAAATATATTATAATTTGCTGATAAATCTAGAAAAAGTGAAACATTACTTACCTCGAACGCATTCCAATAAATTCACATAATTCTATAAATTTTCTTCCAAAATTCTTCAGTTCATAAACCATATCACAATATCCGATTATCAGGTGTCAATGATACCTATACAAGATCAAATTCAATAATCAGAAAGAATACGAATATCATATTTCAACGATTTGATTGGGTCCGATCATCTAATTTCATCTAATCAAAATCTAATTAGGACATAAACGATCCAAAGTTTGACTATCGAATCAAATCGGATTCGAAGTGATAGGATCGAGATTTCTTCATTGATTTCATAAAAATCAAGTGAAGAGAGAAAATCAGAGGAGAGAGAATTCATGAGGTACAATTCGAATTGATCAGGTGACACAATCCAACATTACGATTGGTCTAATATCTTGATTGGTGAAATCAACATGATCAAATCAAGTCATGGCTAGATCGGGATCATGGATGATCAAATCTAAGGATTCATGGTCTGATCAAGGTGAGTGCCAACACACTACCCAACAATCATGGATCAAGATTCTTCATCAGATCAGAAATATTAAAAGAAATTCCTCATTGATAAATCGATCAAGAGAGAAAAATCAATCGAGAGAGAAATGACTTTAGAGAGAGAAAATTCATCTTGAACTCCTCAGATGATATGATTCAACAATTCCGATCGATCAGATCAAATCATGCTAAGATTATCATATCGATAATTCAATAAAATCATAAAAAATAAAATCTTAAAAATACCTAATCTGATCAAAGTGGGTGTACACCGTCCGACGATCGCAGATCAAAAATCCATCACTAGGACATTTAAATTCATCGTCATTCTTCTCAAAATTCTAAAAAATCATAGGAGAGAAATAACTTAAAGAGAGAAAGTAGAGAGAAAAGTCCAATTCTAGAGAGAGAAAATACTAGTTCAGGTTGAAGGAAGAGAGGGAAGAGAGAGAAACTCTCTTTCTCATATTTTATTATTTATATCATTATTTATTTTTTTTCTTTTTTTTCTTTCTTTTTTTTTCTTCACAAGAGAGAGAGGAGAGAGTCCTATTATTTTATATAATTTTTTTTTTTATTTTTTATTTTTTACTTCTCTTTTCTTCTTTTTTTTCCTTTTCCTTCTTCTTTTCTTTTTTTCTTTTTCCTTCTTCTTCTTTTTCTTTTCTTTTTCTTTTTCTTTTCCTTCTTCTTCTTTTTCTTTTCTTCTTCCCAGGCTTTCTTTGGGCCGAAACAGGAGACCTCACAATCCCCTGTTGACCGGCCAACCGACGGTGCAACCGGCATGGGGGCGGCCATCGACAGGAGGGCGGCGACCCACCGTCCAAGAAAACACAAATCCGATGGCCGACGGTGACCACCGGTGCTAAAACCCAATTGAAAATCAAAATTTCTTTCTCAAAGAAATCCGACGACTCCGGTCGCCGGCAAGCGTGCACATTGGCACGGGAAGAAAGGGGGAGAAGAGAGGAAGGGGAGGAGGCTCACCTTTGACGCCGGCGAAGCTTTCCGGCATGAAAATTAGATGGGCACAGAGCCGGTCTTCAGTGATGATTTTCCGACGATTGCCGCCGATGAACTTCGGATTTTCAATGGAAGAGAGAGAGGAGGGATCTCCTCCTTAAATAGAGCTGGAGGGGGACTCTTTCCGACGCCGGTTGGAAATCGGTGAGAGGAGGAAGAAGACTCCCTTCGGGAGTCTTCTCCTCTATTTTCCCTTCCTATTTTTTTTTTTTTTGGGCTGGGTTTGTTACATAGGCCGGGCCATCACACTTTATGTGTCCGGCTAGTAAGCACTTAGTTTTAGGCTTGGATATAAAATGGTCAAGAATTTGTTTGCATATAAAAGCAGATTTCCCAAGTTATGTGAGTCCTGTTTTAAACTGAATTGGTTTTTAAAATGTCAGCATTTGGCTATAGGTTGGGTTTTGGAATAAGGGCCTCTCGAATAAGGCTTTAGAGTAGCTTGGAGCAATTACAAAGGCCTCATATGGGTTTCTAAGTTTTGTATGGAATATTTCATTTATCATAGGAGATACTGATTATCCCCTTTGCATTTTCTTTGCCTCAATTCCATCTCTTCCCCTTTAAATGACTTGCCGGATTATATCTTCTCTTCTTCATATTTAATACAGCCAAAAAAAAAAAAAAATCTAAATCTTCTACTTCTTTCACATATTTGTGCATATATAGTACAACCTAAAAAGATCCTTAAGGTGCCTCATAGGACCTAAGCATACCTCTTTCTTTAGTTTATTGCATTAACTCCTACACCACCTTCCTTTTACCCATGGATGCAAATTAAGAAGAGAAGCTGAAATATTGAAACTTAATATGAAAGAATTTGTTTTGTAGTTAATTTTTTTCCTAATTAATCACCAGCCTTTGATCTGAGCAATTCAAAAAAAATAAAAGATCATTGCCATATGTCTTTGAAGTCTACTTCTACAAAAGCATATGTATTCTAAACTTTTTTTGTAAGGCAATTGTTTGCTTATTTAACAAGCCCATAATTAATCTATCATTGTATAACCAAAAGACAACCATAATTATTAACATAAACAATTGACCTTATCCTATCATAATGTGTTATTAGATTTATCCATGTTACTAAACTGGTTCTCATTGAAGGCAAAGTCTTTTGACATAAAAAGAAAAACACTCCAACTAATTTCCAACTAATCCCATCCAGTGCTTCTTTGGTCCCTTTCATTGCTTCCAAGTCTTTCCTTAAGCCCACCTGACATTCCTTTCCATCATTCGTTCCTGGATAGCTGTGGTGTTCCAAGAGACATGGAAGATTGCGAAGCCTTCTCCCCTTGTGTGTGATGGGAGGTGACGCTGTTCAAGGAAGTATCCTTGGGGAAGGCACAACTGACGTGACTCCGTACCGATGCCTTCCCCTTTGTAGACAGACAAGTGACTCTTTAACAAAAGCTTTTCTGGGTTCGTCTTTTCCAATTTTGGACAGAATCGGGCCATTCTAAATTCCAAACAATTTTTCCTTCCTCTATTCTCCAGTGATTCCACTCTAAACCTCTCTAAAACAAATAAATCTAACTCTTCTACTCTCAAATCTACACATCAAAATAGGCAAGAAGAGAGCATATCTTGCTGCATAAGCAGAAAAGCAACAGAGAGGCAGCATGCATGCAGAGGAAAAAAACTCTTAAAAAGCAGCACTAGCAACCACTATATTGGTGCCCGTTGACAAGGTTATTATTAGGGAAAACTAATGAGAAATACCTAATTAAGTTTATATTTAAAAGTAGCTACCCACTTAAGTTTCAAGTAAAAAATCCTCACCATTTGAAACATAACTTAAAAGCAACTACCTAAATATGATGAAATGACCCAATTGCCCTTGCAGTTATAAGTAACACTACACTATTATAAAGTAATACTATACTATTATAAAACAATACTACACTATAATAAAAGTAACACTATACTATTATAAAGTAATACTACACTATTATAAAGTTATACTACACTATTATAAAGTAACACTGCATTGTTGTAAAGTAATATTAAAATAAAAGAATACTACACTATGATAATGTAATACTACTTTATTATAAAGGAATACTACACTAATATAATATAATAAAGCAATACTGTATTATTATAAAAGAATACTACACTAATATAATGTAATACCACCTTATTGTAAAAAAATACTACACTAATATAATACAATAAAGCAATACTGCATTATTATAAAGGAATACCATACTAATATAATGTAATACTAGCTTATTGTAAAGGAATACTGCACTATAATAATGTAATACTATAGTATTTTAAAGAATATAAAGATATAAGGGTATAAGAATAATTTCAGCCAAAATGGATAGTTGCATTTAACTTATGTTTGGAATGGATAGGCACTTTTACCTAAAACTCATTTGGGGAGCTGTTTTTAAGTTGAAAGTGGAGTTGGCGATTTACCTCTAGTTTTCTATATTATTATTGGATATACTAAAATGAAAGAATTGTAATAAGGGATATGATATAGAATTATAGAAGAAGTTTTGACAAAATCATAATAAACATATAGTACTACAAGCATAAAAAAAATCAAAAGCATAGGGAAGCAGGAGTGGATGTAGGATCAAGTTTCTAGGTGGGTGCAAACACTTAGGTTATTGTATCTGCAAGTTAAAACTCTACTAAGCTGTTGCAGTGATATTGAGGAGGAAGTACTTTAAAGGCAATGATGACTCAATGCACATAGCTGCATAGCACAGAGGCATATGAAGGCTGTGTGCGGAGGGAACTAGGACTAAGGAGAAAGGCCTTGTTCCAAAAGAAGATGAGGGGCCTTTGTATCCAACCTCTTTAGTTTTATTTAGTTTAAGTTTAATTACAAATCCATCGTACATCCCATTGTCCTAGTTCTCTGTTTAACATTAAATCCATAAAATAGAAAGTTCTTAAGATTGCTTTAAAATTTTCTTTTAATATCTAAAGGTAATTGATATTCATGTGTCTACTACATCTGCCTTGTGTTAGCCATATTTGAAACATCGCCAATCTCTCCTCCTCCAGTATAAAGAGAAAAATCATAACAACAAAAATGACTTGTTCAGCACTCTCTTGCCTCTAAGTTATACTACATTCTTATAACACCTACATTCTTTCTAAATCTGCACACTATGTAATCTAATTTGGTCTGATTAGCTTCACAAACCTTACAAATTCTATCTTTTGGATTACTCATTTGCTAGGCTCATTAAATTACATTTCCTTAAAAAAGTGATACCAATGAAACTCCTGTTGAATATTAAGCATGGAAATAGATCAACCCTTAGTGAAGGCATATTGCCATGAAGAACTTTATCATTTACAAAGGCGGTATGTAACTCCTAACTAGATGTAACTTACCCATCTAACTATCTAAGATCTGTTCCCTCCTTTTCTCTCTTTTTTTTGGAGGGAGGGAAAAAAAAAAGCCCTTCCATTTTTCTCTTAGAACATTTCCAAATTGGTGAAGAAAATGTAAGGTCATTCCATGTAGTTTCCAAACTTTCAATGAATAATCTAAGGATGATCCATCTTTGCTTATTCTTCTGGCACAAAGCCCTTTCTTCCTGAAACCCTACTTACATGAAAAAAAATTTTGACCAACCAATTCTGTAGATTAAAAGTGTCATGTTTGCTTTCCACAATATTTTGTTCGATTATGTGCTCTCTCTCCATTCCTATGAGTTCTGAATACAAGATTTTTATCCAATCATTTTCATAGTTTCTCCTTATTAGATGTAGTCGAACTTTTTATTGCTGAATAAGTGAAGCATATGAACATTGCTTGGTCATAACGCCATCCCTCAATGGATAGCTTATTGAGATATGCAAATCAACTGAACTTCAAGAATGAACAAGAAAGCCCGATGCAATCTAATTCTTTAAGTAGGGGTAGAGGCAGGACTTCAAATACAAATCAAAATTGTGCCCAATGTGATTTAGGTTGCGTGCTTAAACATATATTGAAATGAGATGATGACCATGAACTTCATATATGATGCAACAGTTATTGTAACTTAGTAATATTCTAGGTTTCCAATAATAGAAGGTTGAAAATTGGGCAGCTGAGAAAATTGTCATTTTTTCCCTTTTTTTACTTGAAAACAAAATTCTATTTACCATGAAGGCATATAACAGGTCCAAGAACATTCTAGCATGCCTGAATAACAATAAAAACAAAAGCTTCTCTCTCCCAAAAAAAAAGAAACACCATTGCAAATAGCTGTGATGTCAATTACATGAAGAGAGAAACCAACACTCATATGAAAAATCAAACGGATTATCTTTATGCTAAAGCCTAAATCTCTTTGCAATCAA
>NC_025993.2:91487290-91523147 GCF_000442705.2 Elaeis guineensis | reverse complement strand
ACAATCCAACATTACGATTGGTCCAATATCTCAATTGATGAAATCAACATGATCAAATCAAGTCATGGCTAGATCGAAATCATGGATAATCAAATCTAAAGATTCATGGTCTGATTAAGGTGGGTGCCAGTACGCTGTCTGACAATCATGGATCAGGATTCTTCATTAGAATCAGATCAGAACTATTAAAAAAAAATTTTATTCACTAACCTTTTTAGAGAGAGAATCAATCAAGAGAGAGAAAATTCTAGAGAGAAAAAATTTTAGAGAGAGAAAACTCATCTTGAATTCTTCAGACAATATGATTCAACAAATCTGATCGATCGGATCAATTCATGCTAAAATTTTCATGTGGATAATTTAATAAAATTATAGAAATTAAAATCTTAAAAATATCTGATCTGATCAAAGTGGATGTCGATGTACCGTCCGATGATCACAGATCAAAAATCCATCACTAGGATCATTTAAATTTATCATCATTCTTTTCAAAATTCTAGAAATCTTAGGAGAGAGAAATAATCTAGAGAAAAGATTCTAGAGAGAGAAAGTAGAGAGAGAAAGTCCAATTTTAGAGAGAGAAAATACTAGTTCAAGTTGAAGGGAGAGAGGAAAGAGAGAGAAACTCTCTTTTTCATATTTTTATTATTTATATCATTATTTATTAATTAATTATTTTATTTTTTTCTTTCTTCTTTTCTTTCTCTCCTTTTTTTTTTCTTTTTTCCTTCACGGAAGAGAGAGGAGAAAATCCTATTTATTATTATTACATTATTATTGTATTATTTTTTTTCTTCTTTTTTTTTTTTTTCTTTTCTTTTTCTTTTCTTTTCTTCTTTTTCTTTTCTTTTTTTTCTTTTCTTTCCTTCTTCTTCTTCTTTTCTTCTTCTTTTCCTGTGGGTTTCTTTTGGGCCGAAACAGGGATCTTTAATCCCCTCATTGGTTAGGATCGACTATGCAGTCGGTACGAGGATGGTCGGCGGCCGAAGGGGGCGATCCGGTGGCAAGAGGGGAGCAAATCGGTGGTCGGCGGTGACCACCGATGTCGGAAAAAATGGCAAAAAGAAAGGTTCTTCCAAAACAAAATCCGGCGACTCCGGTCGTCGGTGAGCATGCACACCGGCACGGAAAGGAAAAGGGAGAAGAGAGGAAGAGGAGGAGGCTTACCTCCGACGCTGGCGAAGCTTTTTCGGTGAGAAATTGGACAGCACAGGGACGGTCTTCCGTGAATTTTTTCGGCGATTGCCACCGATCGGGCTTAGAATCTTCGGTGGAAGGAAGAGAGGAGGGATCTCCTCCTTAAATAGAGCCGGAGGGAGCTCGTCTCCCACTCCGATTGGGAAGCCGGTGAGAGGAGGAAGAAGACTCCTTCGGAGTCTTCTCTCCTGTTTTTCTTTTTTTTTTTTTTTTATTCGTTTTGGGCTTGGCTGGGATTCTTGATAGTTGGACCCTAGGTTTGGCCATCACATGCTCACTCAGCAGGGAAGACCGATAGCCTACCTTAGCAAAGGACTGAGTGAGAGACACATGGGACTATCAACATATGAAAAAAAAATTTTGGCTATACTATTGGCACTACCTAAATGGAAACATTACCTCAGCCTCAAGCTTTTCATTATTAAGACTGACCATTAGAGCTTTTAATACTTACTAGAGTAGAAAAATTACCACAGCCATTCAACAGAAAGAGATGCTGAAACTCATGAGATTGAACTATACAATGCAGTATAAGAAAGAAAAAAGAAAATCTGACAGCAGATGCCTTATCAAGATGGGGTATGACTGAAGGAAGTATGTAAGCATTAATAGTTGTGGTACCCACTTGAAGCAGTGAAATCACAAATAGTTATGAAGGAGATTCACAAGCTCAATAGGTCATAGCAGAGGTACTTATCACACCTAATTCACAACCTGACTATTCTTATAAGCAGAGAATACTTAAATTCAAAGATAAAATTTATGTGAAAAGTATAGAAAAACTAAGATAGAAGATATTAGAAGTAATGTATGCATCATCCTTAGGAGGGCATTCAGGAATGAGCCACACCTACAGAAGGATTAAGCAATTGTTCTATTGGCCAGGGATGAAATGAGAGGTAGAGAAGCAAGTGAAAGAATGTGAGGTATGTATCAAGAACAAAATCGATGGGACCCTTATGTTAGTTTGCTACAACCAGTACAAATCCCAACTCAAGTCTAGCAAGAGATCAGTATGGATTTCATAGAGGCTCTGCCTAAGTCTGAAGGGAAAAATACCATACTGATGATAGTAGATAGACTCACCAAGTATGCACATTTCATTCTTCTGAAACATCCTCACTCAGCCTAGGAGGTAGCAAGAATCTTTCTAAATTCTGTGTACAAACTACATGGAATGCCTCAAGGTATAATATCAGGCAGGGATAAGATATTTACCAGTCAAGTGTGGCAAGATCTGTTCAAATCAATAGGATCAAGCTCCAGTTGAGTACTGCATACCATCCACAAACTGATGGACAAACCAAAAGGATAAACAGATGCCTTTAGACCTACTTATGTTATCTATATTTTCAGAATCTCCATAAATGGCACAAATGGCTGTCCTTGACTGAATGGTGGTACAACACCAACCACCACTCCTCCTCAGGGATGGTACTATATCAAGCCTTGTATGGTCATCCTCCACCTCTATATCCAGTGGTTAACCTGGGAGTGGATGTGCACACCACAGTAGAAGACTGGAACAGAGAAAGGGATAAAATGATTCGAACACTAAGGGACAGACTCAGAGAAGCCCAAAATTGTATGAAGCAAAATGTAGATAAGAGGAGGATGGACAAGGAATACAGAGAGGGAGAGATGGTATATCTCAAGCTCCAACCCTATAGCTAGAGCACAGTAGCAGTTCGCAAAAATCTCAAGCTCACCTCATGATACTATGGTCCTTTCAAGATATTTGAAAGGATTGGCCTGGTGGCTTACAGATTGCAACTCTCTTAAGGCTCCAAGATATACCCGATGTTTCATGTATTATTGCTCTAGCAGGGGATTCAAAATCCATATCAAACATCACCCACCATGCCTCTCATAGGAGAAGATGGCTAACTATTAGCCTAACCAGAAAAAATACTAGATTACAGGATGGTATGTCGAGGGAGCAAGGTAGCCACATAGGTGTTAGTCAAATGGAACAACCTCAGTGAGGAGGAAGCCACCTGGCAGGACTACAGAACCCTCATGAGTCAGTTCTCTGATTTTGATCTTTGAGGACAAGGATCTTCTGGAGTAAGGGGGGATGTAGCACCTAAGACTTTCGAGTATCAACTAGTGGTGGCTACACAGGAAAATAAAGGAAGAGAGGTGGATGGAAGGGTCTAGAGACCTCCTGAGAGGATTAAAAACCTTAAATACTCAGACCGATATCGGACCAGCACGTAGCAAGGACCCGAATCAGTGGCCCAGGCCAAGCGATAGCGGCCCGGACTCAGAATCATGAAGTCAGCCCAAAAGCCTATTAATTCCTTTATAAGCCTATCAAATACTGATATATATAAATAGAATGTAACAAATGAAAAATAAGGTAATGAAGTGATAATAGAATTTTCCTCTTTCATTTTTCTTTTCTCCCTTCCTTCCTCGATCTCAGATCCCCTTCTACTTATCTTCCTCTTCTATTCTCTTCCCAGCTCAAGTATTTCTCTAATCTCTAAATTTCCCTTCTATTACCTTCCCAAACCTGAGAATTTTTTTTATCAGATCATCCTCTAATAGAATTTCCACCATTGGAGATCTGGGATGTCACAAGAGACTGGCAAGGATCCGAGCTATGAGGTGATTTCCATGAGAATATAAAAATAAAGAATCTAATGTTTTTGATTCTATAGTTTCAGTTAAAGGACTTGAAGTATACAGTTTGATCGAGAAAACATACAAAAAAAAGTTAGGTTTTTTCTTTTTTTCCTCACTTGCACTGATAATGAAAAATAAATATTACATTAGTATTTTAAAAAAATATTATTATATTATGGTAAAATGAAACAATTATTCGAGAAATAAATTAGTTACTTGATATTAGATTATTCAATGAGAAGTTTTTTCTTAGACGGTAGTGCTGTCGGTTCTCTATGAAAGAAAAGATTTTTTTTATTATATAGCATAAAAAGTTATTAAATAATTGGTGCAAAAGTTTAGTACCTGATTGCAAGCAAAGTTATTTTTTAAAGAGTGGTTTCCTGAAAGATTTCTGAATACCTGTGTTTTTCAGGAGTAGCAATTACTACTTCCTTTGGAATTTATAGTGAGAAGATCTGGCATCGAAAACTTTATGTAAGCTGTCCATTAGAAGATTACTATCCTAAAAAACTTTTATTACTCAAAAATTACGATTATCACTCCCAGTACATTGCAGACTAGATATAATTTGAAAGGTATAGAAGTTATCGAGGATTTTTCAATAACATTCGAAAGAATAAATCTATCTGATCTTAGATTGGTGGCAAGATTAAATACCGATATACCAATTAACTATTAAACTAATTTTTCAAATATAGTAAAATTGGTATCAACAGTGTGATCTTTGACTATTGCATTTAGCTTGTACATTTAAAATTTAGATATCAAAAAATATATTTATTCAAAAGAAGAATAAATTATCCAATATTCTGCAAAATTTTAATATAACATGGAAGGTGTTGTTTTTCTACCATGGTATTGGAGATTGATCATTCTTATTGTATTGATTGTATTAGAAATTATCACTATACGTATTTGAAGGCAAATTCAAAAAAATTTCTATGTAATAATATTTTTTGTAAATATTTCTAGTATACCATACTCATTTCTTATGAAAATTTTAAGACCTTCATGTGAACTAATACGTGAAAGGATGACATAAGTTGATCATGTAAAAATACTAATTTGGGTAGATATAATCTAAAATTTTTAATATTTGTCCCTAGCTTTTGTTCATTACCATTATATAGTAAAATCTTACTGAAAATTATCTCCTTTTAAAAATAAATGGCTGTTTTGTTTCTATCACTTGCATTATGATTCGAGGGATACAAATTTTTTCATCAATATGATTCCTAATGATAATTATTGCTGGAGCACTTTTACTGTTAATTTAGTTGTGATAAATCTAGTTTTATTATAAAGTCTGACACTTCGGTTGATGTTCTTTAATAGTATAATTGGAATGCTTGGTTTTAATTTCAAATCATGATTTGAAATTTCATTGAATTTTAAGAAATTCAGAAATTCAACAAGATAGAAAATATCTTTTATAATCATATCAATTGATGTTTTAAATACTATATCTGTACTTAAAAAAAAATTGTTCCTTAGCTGGCACCAACGAAAGTATATGCATGTTTATTTTGTTAACTATATCATTTTTAGATGTCATGATAGTTCATTCCTTTAAATATATAGGATCACTATAATTTTTATCAGCCTTTATGATAGAAGTATCCAAAATTTTAATCCAATTTGCTTTCTCTTTCTTTTGTGAATTTTAAATGCTGATATTTTTCTATCGCCAATATTTAAAATCATTTACTAAACAAATAGTTTTCTATATTCTTCATTAATATTATTATTAAACAACTTCATGTTCTTTTTTATTGTATAGATTCTACAATATTTTGATTAGTATGATCAGCTTATTGATGCATCCATTGTTTCAGCTCTTCCTCCAACAAAAGAATTTGTTTGAAATCTCCTCCAAAAAATACTATTTTATCTTCAAATAGTTTCTTATCTGTGTCTGAATTATCTATCTATAAAATATCTTTCAAAGATTTATTAAGTACTTTGAAACAGTTTCTATGATTGATTGGAGTTTTATCCCAAACTATTAAGCTTATAGATTTAATTAATGCTACAAGTTGAGTCTCCTTTTTTATTTCACATGATAAGTAGTCATCAACATGAATGAGAATTTTAAATTTTGATTGTATTGTTCAGCCATCTAAAATTAATAAAGATGTAATTTTTGAAGATGCTACTGTCAAAACAATCTTTTTCTCAGAACGTATTTTCAAAAAATTATTTACCAAAGATAAATCCTTCCATAACCATATATATAAAATAAATAGCCTTTATCTTTTTCTATGTAATCTAATATAAAGTCATTAATAATTCCTTGTTCTTCATTTAGTCTTTTAAATAATTGTGAATATTCATCCTATATTTCATATATATCATAATTCAATTCTTACTAATTTCTTTCACTATAACTCTATTAGGTATCGGTAGATTGTAATATGAAAGAGAACAATAATTTTTATTAAATAATTTTTTTATTCAACCAAAATAAAATTTTTTAATTGAAATTCTAGAATATGTAGATTACATATTTTCAAAATATTTCTTAATCTACAAAGTATACCATTTTCAAAAAATTTTCAATGAGCTTCTAATAATTTGTTTGAATGGGCCATCTCATAATAAATAACCTAAGTAACAAAAATATACCTTAATTCAGATGTTGCTATCCAATAAGAAGCTTTATTCAATGCTTCATATTATTCTCTATCATCACCTAATAATCCAAGGGCATTATATGTAGATTGAAAAGTTGGATGAATAATACTATTTATATTTTTTATTTATCATAATCTTTTAATTATTTGATAGTATTCAAAATATTCTTAAATAATATAACTCATTGGAGCTTGGATGTACATAAACAATTCTTTGATTTGATTCTTTTGTTTCTTGTGGTCTATATTTTATCTTTAGGATTTATACTCATTTTACTAGAAATTCAGTATATGTTAGATTTTTTCCATCTTTATATATTTTGTTAATTTTCATCCACTCGATAAATATGATTTTATCTATATTTTTTGATTAAGAATAGTTGTTAGATTCTTTGCCATGATAAGTTACAACATGCATCATTGGAAAATCTTTCAGTTATGGCTAGATATCCATTGCTCCATTCACTGTTTGACAGTGACTTATAAGACCCA
Source organism: Elaeis guineensis (assembly GCF_000442705.2). Classification (NCBI taxonomy): domain Eukaryota; kingdom Viridiplantae; phylum Streptophyta; class Magnoliopsida; order Arecales; family Arecaceae; genus Elaeis; species Elaeis guineensis. Next base: position 91,516,191 of record NC_025993.2, on the reverse strand, counting down.
ACTTCGATAATTGGTATCGAAAGTTGCAAATAGTTCTAGAACATGAATGAATCCTAAATATGATTATGGATCCAGCACCTGATGTTCTCACATCCAACATATATGATACGATCAAAAGTACTTATTAGAAGTGGCCAAATGATCATATCATCATGTGGTATTATTGAGAGCAGCAAAGAATATGAATTTAATTATAAATTCGATGATGCTCAGTGGGAGAAAATTCTTCAAATGTTAAAAGAGTTCTTTCGCACCTCTGAAGATGTGTCTTTAGTATGGCAATAATTCTTTGAGAAAGAAAAAAAAAGAAGGTGCAAAGAGTCGTGCTTGGGCTAATGAGTTCGAACTAACAAAAAAATCTAAGATTAACCTAATATGGCAGAGTTTCTTGACCCGAGCAGGCTAAGAAAGAGAAATCAGCAAAAGATTGCTAGACAAGATATTTATATGATAACACTTTATGATTTCTCTATTTGTGACACTACTACCTGGGTATTAGATATTAAAAGTTTATGCAAATTATTGCAATGACTTCAGATTAGTAGAAAGATTGAAAACCATAAAAGATTTCTGAACATTAGAGTTGAAAGTTATGTTCCAATCTTGGTTTTAAAAATTCTCGAGTCTATTTTCAATTCTAACAATATCATTTTAGTGATTATCACTATTATCTAATGATTTTTGTGATTTCATTATGAATGATGTCAAAATCATGTGGACAATTAAGAAATAGCATTTATGAATAGTCATAGCCTGTTAGTGTATTATACACAATCAAATAAACTCCCTGAAGTAGATAATGTTATGAAAGCCTATCTTTGGTAATTTAAGCTCGATCATATAAATAAGAATAAGATCAACAAGAGATAATTCTTGAGGTCAATGATTGTAAATCATTGTCAACCTGTCAATCCTATCTCCTTAGTAAAATGATCAAGTCACTTTTTGTTAGAAAAGGTGAACGATCCAATGATGTTCTGAATCTGATACATATTAATGTATTGAATCTACAAACATGTTTGCTATAAATTTGGATTATTTGAAATGTTCAAATAAGTCTATAATAAGATAGAAAAATAAACTTGAAAGAGCATTGAAATTCTTCGGTCAGACCAAAGAGGAGAATACATTTCAAGTAAGTTTTGACATATCTAGAAGGGAATAGGATTCTCTCCTGTTGGAATCAACTTTGTTAAACATAGTTTGATCTATGATGGATTTTAAAAGTTTGTCAGTCTCCTTTTAAGGTTATGCTCTTAAGAGATGCTCTTAAGACTGCTTGTTATGTTCTGAACTGGATTTCAAATTAATCAGTTGCAAAGACTCCATATGAGATATGAACTAGGCATAAGCCGATACTTTCTTACCTTGGAGTTTGGGAGTGTTTGTTTTATGTCAAGCATTTGCAAATCGATTAGCTTGGATCCTAGTCTTATATATATTATTTTGTAAGGTAATCAAAGAATCTAGGGGATATAACTTCTATCATGTGAAAGAACAAGAGTTGTTCGATATTCCTTTCAAAAAGAGTATCTTGATGAAGGTACTATGCTTTTAATATGGAACTTATGAAGTTCGACAGGTAGAAGAACCAATACAATCTAGTGAACCCATAGAATCATATTTGATCATATCAAACTCAAAATCCATTGCAGAGGCATCATTAAGGAGATCTGATAAAGTACCATGTCCATCAGATAGACACTTCGGTATCTAGGTTCGGGATGTGATCCTATTGAACTCGATGAGAACAACAAAGATTTGATCACATACATGGATGTCATGCAGAGGTTCGACTCTGATTAATGGCTTGGAGCCATAAAGTTTGAAATGAAGTCTATGAAAGTCAACAATGTATGGACACTCGTTGATTCACTCGAAGGATAAAGTTCATAGAGTGTAAGTGGATCTTCAATAGGATCAGAGTAGCGCAGACGAGAAGGTGGAGACCTAAAAAGCTCATCTGGTTGTCTAAAGATATTGTCAACATTATGATATTGACCATAACAAGATATTTTCTCTTGTGGCAATGCTAAATATTTTGGAGTTGAAACATGCATTTTGATAAGTGATCAAAATGCATGGCTTCGTTGAAAATAAAGAAGAACCCTGTAAATACAAATGGGTTAATAGTTCTATGAGTGTATTTCTTATCTTGTATATAAATAAAATTCTCTTAATCGAGAATGACATTCCTTACATTATAGAGAATAAAGGTTTCGCTATTATCATAGTTCTTCATAAAGGACTTGAAAAAAGTATCTCTCATCTTGGGATGAAGATCTATAGAGATAGATCTAAGAGGCTGCTTAAGGTTTTTTAGTCCAACATACATCGGGTGTTTATGAGTAGAATTTGTTCTATCATGTACACCATATATGAGACCGAATATGGTATACTCATTAGGATAGTAAGTGGATACTTGCAAGATTTGACTGAAAATCACTGGAAGGTCATCCTTAAGTATTTGAGAAATACTAAGGATCGATGACTCGGTTATGGAGAATCTGACTTAAAACTTATGGAGTATGACTCCAGTTTTTAGTTGGATATAATAATAGTAAGAACATTTTTGGAATACATTCTTACCTTAAACAATGGAGTAATCTACTGAAAAAGTTCTAAGCAGAAAAATATAGCCAAATTCAAATTGTGACACAGAATACATTGCAGCATTCGATGCTTGCAAAGAAAGTTATGTGATTGTACAGGTTTACTGATAAGCTAGGAGTAGCACCTTCTGATGATGGTTCTGCTGTATTGTACAGCACCGAAGCCATAGCTCATGCCAAGGAGCTCAAGTCCCATTAGCTTACTAGGCATTTTGCATCGCTACCACCTTATTCGGTAAATCTATTAAGGTGACATCAATCTTTAGAAGATCGACAGAAAGGAGAACTTGACCAACCCATTTACTAAAGTCTCAGTATCTAGGAGTTCTGAGATAATAATTCGAAGATGGATATATGATACTATACTGATTGATTTTAATCTAAGTGAGAGTTGTTGGAAATTATGTCCTAAAGTCAATCGTTTGACGATTGTGCTGATTATAATTGTATATGAATTGATAAATAATAAAAATTATTTGATATTTTTTATCATAAGGATACATCTTCTAATGAACTCCTATATTGTGATGAAGTCCTTAGGACTACTTGATCGATAAAAGAGAATTTATTGTGCAGTCCTTAAACTGACTCACGACCAAATGATATGCTATTACTAGGATGATAGCGATATCAAGTGTAGATCGTTGTATGTCATATGCATTGGTTATTCTTGTAACCAAATGGTATGGAGATACTGGTATGATATGCAGGTGAGATGTAGGGGTACATCGTCACTGAACGTGATCAATTGCAGAGCACTCTACCGTCAAGAATAGCTCGCGAAGGGTATAGGTATAAGTGTCTCTCCGATCTGAGATCACCACGGTGACTTACAAGCAACTCACTATACTTTGGTGTCGGACTAACTGAGTTTTTAATTCAGTGACGGAAGATTTTTGGATATAGTCAAGTACTTGTCAAGTCGGTGTGTGAGTCAAGATGGGATTGAGTCCTCCGAATTAGTAGGAGATATACATCAGTGTATTTCAATTTAACAAAATCTGAGTCCAAATAATCTATATGATGGATTTGAAAAAGATTGAAATACAATATGAATGATTTATCTAGGATTGACAGTTAAATTCTAGGTCGTCCGCGAGCATTAGGGTCAAAGAGATGAATTATACGATAACCATATGCCAATAAGTTCTGGAACATTGCTTCGCCATCATTTGATCTATCCGGACGTCGGGTCATTATTGCTAGATGGTTATATCAATTGATTCAAAAAGTTATTCCTGTACTATCAGTTTAGGTTTGAACCTATAGGGTCATACTCAAAAGAAGTTTCTGATTGATCATATGGCTGATCAACGATTGAGAATCGTCCAAGGGCTTAATCATCAATTTGATTGATGATTAACTTTATACAAAAATTATAATAAATTAATTCACCAAGTGTTAGTGAAGTAATAGAAAATTAATTAGCAATTAAATTATTGATTAGCTCAATTTGATTGAGCAAAGAAGATTAAATAAAATCTAATTGAATTGGATTCAATTAGGTTTTACCTGATTAGGTTATGAGATGATCTAATCACTAAGGGAGAATTATCCCTGATTTGATCAGGACTTTGGTTCAATCAATTTTTAATTTGATTAAAAATTGATTAAAAATTTATAAATCTAATTAGATTGAATTTCATATATTTTATTTGGGCTAAACTAGATGTGATTTGGTTTGGTTTCAGATAAGGAAACTAAGAATTCTTATTGGAATAGGACTCTTCTCCCTGCACCAACTCAGATTGTATATCATATATCTCCACACACAAAATTATTTTATGTAAAATTTTTTCACACCAAAGAGTCTTTTTCCTTATCTATCTCACATTCAAATCTGATTTGGTTTTGGTAAAAAGAAGATTCTGAAATTAGATTTCAAAATATTTCTTATCAGGAGAATCTATTCTCATCCAGATCAACCTCTCCACGTAAATAAATTTCTTTCTCCTTATATGTGAGACATTTTGAGAAGATTTTTTGTGAAAAATTAGTTGGAGAACTAGTTTACAATAAAAAAATATGAAAAGGGGTGTCCCATATTTTTGTGATATATTTTAGGATGTAAAATTGTAAAGAGAGGCAGAATCCTATAAGAGTCTAGGATCATTAAGACTCTTCACCCCACCTCCTTACATGCCTATAAAAGGGGTCTTTGTTGTTTCTTTTGTATGTGTAGGATACTAGAAAAGAGCTTTTCATGTGGTAGAAGCTTGGGCATGGTTCATGGTATGAAAAATAGAAAGAAGGGTCCTCTCTCTTGGGGTGTACGCAAAAACTTGAATTTTAGATTTTTGGTTCTATGGATTTGAGAAGAGAGAATAAATTAGAAAAAAATTATTTTCTTCTTCATCTTTCTTTTACTTCTTCATCTCCTTCAGAAGCCCATCTTCAATCTCTGAAAAAGTTTTAGAGATTTGAATAAAGGATCCAGATTAGCTAAGAAGAAGGTCTTCGTGCGAGCTAGCACTCCTGAGAAGAATGATTGATCGAGACTTCGAGTGGATTTTTGTAGAGACCGGATACATGTGTGGCTACGAGCAACTAGCAAGGATCCTCTCTACTATGTCTCTTAGTAGTGGAGATCATCGATCCGTGATTAGGTATGGAGTTTTGAACTCATATTAGAAGTAGATATGATCTACTGCTCATATGCATGCATACTGATTTTATCTTCGGATTATTTCAGATTTTATATGCAATATAATATATCATAGATCCTAGAGTAAGCTTATTTGATAATTAGATCATATGCATATTAGATTAATTTGATTAATCTAGTTATCCTCTACTGTAATTTTTTCAAAAAAATTTTGAAATACATGCATGAAATCGCCTATGCATCGCAACATTATTTACCTATATTATAGAAAACCATCCTCATCTTGAGAAGTCCAATGATTAAGTATTGCATGATGTGGTGCACTTTAACACCTAACATCAATACCAGGTGTGTAGTGCTACTGTGCTAAGATATAATGACGTCTTATCATTTTTTTAAATCTAGTGCTATTATAGTGTCTGTGTCTATGCTTGCTTTGGTACAATGTGTAAGCCACACTTTCAATGGATGTTTAACTTATAAAATAATCAAACAAAAAAATCAATCATCAAATATTACATAAAAAATAGTGAAATTTTGTTGAATAATTGAATCCATACTTTTCTTTTTAACCGAATAAATGAAATAATTATGAATATAATACATAATCAATACCAATATCATTATATCAAAACTTTTAACTGTTAATATGATTCCAAAAATTAACAACTTTTCTATGATCACCCATATACCAAAAGAAATATACATACTTCATATTAATCATATGAATATGCCCTTATATCACTGATGCTATATATTTATCTAAAAAATATAATCAAATCACATTAATAATAACTCAGAATCTTTGTTTCTAAACATTGTCCTACCATCAATAACACAAATGTCTATAAATACTGTGGGTTTTTTTTGTGATCACCATTTTTTTTAAATATAGCCCAATTATTTCTAATATGGCATCAAGGGAAGGAAAGATTTAAAAGCATGTACATCACAATACATCTAGTAAAAAAAGTGCACCTTATATTATACTCTATCTTTCATTTTATATCATTATATAATTATATAATTATATAATTATATCATTATATAATTATATCATTATATGTTGTTATATACAAAAAGGTATATCACAACATTACAAAATTAAATAAACAAAACTTGAAAGATGGACAAATACATTCAGAACCACATAACACACTCTGATAATGAATACTAAATTAAGTTTTCTCCAACTGATGACTCGTCGTCTGTACGATATATTCTTCTATATCTAGTGACCTTTTCTTGTAATATATTGTAATTAGATTTAAGTCGCTTATACCTCTCTGTGGCCAAATTGTAATACCACTGTAGTTTCCTATGCTATACCTACAAGTTATTATGAGTTGCATTGATAATTTCATATAGATATTTATAATGCTTTTTGTCTGAATAATTAACATTCTCGACTTCAAAATTGAAATGACTCTTCAGCACGATTATGGAAAACTCGATAGCTATTTTCTTAAACTTATTCTATATACATCTTGTTCATCCCCATATCCTATTGTATTTGAAAGGCTCATCCTCCGGTTCCCATCTTCGGTCAAAAGTGATGTCAATATAGGCCTTCAAAAAATTGTCACCTCATAATTATAAGCTGTATATAGGAGGCATAAAGCTTAATTTTGTAGTGATCTTTTATAACAAAATTTTTGAAAAAAATTTATTAAATCCATGTATATAATTACAATAAATAATAAAATCGATAATTTGTAAGAAAATACTAATTTTTGGGGGTGATTGAATCCTTTTGTGTATGCTCAAAAAATATATACATTATATTTTTAACATTTTAAAAAATAGTTATTGTATTCATAAATCATAAATGTATAGCAAAGAATTGAAAAAAATCTTTTTAATTTATGTTCCCTAATCCAAATATATTATAAAAAATAAAAACTTAAATAATATATGTAAGAGCTATATTTTCTTTACTTCATAATCATAGTGATTAGTTAAATCAGATAAAAAACTTATTTATAGACAAAATCCTTTTTTATAAAAAAGAAGTCTAAAAAATGATTACTTTGCAGGTATTGTTATCAAATTATATTCATTAAAAAATCTTAAATGAAATGAAGAACAATTTTATGCCTCATGCAAAAAATCAAGCAATAAATAAAATTAAAAAGAAAAAATAATTAAAGAGAAAAAATAATGATAGACTATAAAACTATTAGGGAAAACTATGGTGAAAAATCACAAAAAACACCACATACAATTTTTTTTAAAATTTGAATAAAGAAAAAAATGAGTGGGAAAAAAATAAAAAATATAATAGTTCACTTATAGAAAAATTATGGAAACACCTACATAGAGACACCTCAAAAAGCTATTTTGTATTACCGACCCTATAAAAAATTTATGCACCCTATTACTTTAAGACTAATTTTCCTATATAATTTATAAAAGGACAGCCACATAAATTTATATTTTTTTTCTTTTTTGTGCCCTGAACCTATAGAATAATTATATGCCTGATTCTTTTTTTTTTAACCCTAAATAGAACCCTTTCTCACTTACCCCCCCATTGTTGCTTCCACAATCTTGTCCTCCTCTTCTACTCTCCTCCGACAACCACTCTAGGCTTTTTTTTGATTAACTTATTGATCGGATTTGAGTTCCTCCCTCTTCATGAGTAGATCTTTTAGATCTACTTCTATCTTTCCTTTTTGTTGCCAATTTTATCATCGGAAAGAATGATCGAGATAGTGCTGCGCCTGGTCTTGCAGTTTCTTTTTTCCCCTACCAGTTATATTGCCTGGAGGATGATCAAAGCAACAACCAATCTGATCTCTTGATTTTTTTTTCTTGTTTGTTTTCTTTTTGGAGACAATGCATCGAAAGATGGTGTCGCCAAGGCCAGCCACCTTTCTTCGCTACGATGATTCTCGAGGTTGCTCTGTATCTTGTTTCGACCAATGCCTGCATTCTCATCTCTGGCCAAACTGATTCAAGATAGATCTCGTTTCCAAGATTTATTATTTCTAACCTCCTCCATATTTCATTACTTATTATTTTTTTATATTTTTTTACTCTTTATTTCAATCCGACCATATTCCTCTTTTCCAATCCTCCACTGCTTATTTATAAATATATATTTTTTGTTGTTGTGTTCTCTGATTCAACCTTCTTTGCAACCTTATCCTGGTCATAACCCTAACCCTAACCCAACCCCTAATCCTAACCCTAACCCTAACCCTCACCAGATGCTAACCCTAACCGTAACCCTAAGTAGAATCCTATCCCTAACCTTAATTGGACCCTTAAACCTAACCCTAACACCCAACCCAAACACAACCCTTACCCTAACCCAGGTTCTAACCCTATCCCTACACTCAACCGTAGCCCGTTCCCTAACTCTAACCCTAACACTTAACTCTAACTAGATCATAACTCTAAACAAGCCAACCCGATTTCAATAACCCATTAACTTGATTACCTATGATCTTGTTGCACCCTTTAACCCAACAACCCAGATCTAATAATTTTGGATCCGCTAACTTGTTAACCCAATCATCTACTATCCATTTATTCTTCTCGTTAAGCTATTAGCCCAGATCTGACAGTAGTTGATCTGTAAACCCATTAACTTGCATTAGCCCAGATCTGACGGTAGTTAATCTGTAAACCCATTAACTTGCATCCATTTTTTTCACCTCTTAACCGATCCACATCTTTTTGTTCACTAAACCCTAACCCGATTCCTCAACCTACATATATTTTCTTTTTTTGTTCATTGGAAGGCTGTTGAATATCGTCGCAACCATGTCTTTTCTTTTTAATGGACACTTAATCCGTTCACTCCTTACTATTTGCTGATCTCTCACCCAATCCCTCGATCTGTATACATTTTCTCTTTCTGTTCAATAAAAGGATGCTAAACCTTAGCAGCAACCGTGCCATACTTTTCTTCTTTGTTATGGACACTATGGAAAGCTATCAAAATATTGCAATAACTCTTTGTCCCTTCCTTTAGATGATGTTTCCGAATAAAGAAGTGAAAGGCTGTCAAAACTTAGGTAGCAACCTTCTTGTATTTTTACTAAGAAACAAAATACTTTTTCTCATATGGTGAACCAAAAATTTTGGAAGCTGTTGGATTCCCTTCGATAGCTCCACACTAAATTGATGAGGAAATGAAAATTATGAACAAATGAAAAAACTAACAAAAAAAATAAAGAGTTCTTGAAATCATCTTTTCTAGCTCACTTTTCTCAATTTCTCATTTGTTGAATACTCAAAAGATCACCTTCTTCGATTCTTTGAATCTTCAAAAAATTTGATAAAACATAAAAGAAATAGCAATTAAAAAAATTTTAAAAAAAGAAACGATAGTCATGATTCTCAAAATTGTCCCAAACTGGATGGTTCGGGGGTGCTGAATCGAACCGACGAAAAATTAGGATGGTTTCGATGAAGAAAACGGCACACGTCGATGTTTAAAAAAAGAGAGAGAAAAATAGAGGAAGAGAGAGAGGAGGAGAGGGAGAGGCCGATTGCCCTCTATGGAAGCCGGCGGTGGCCTTCTGTGGCCATCGGAGGGTGCCAGAACTGCCGTGGCTTGGTTCATCCTATGGAACCACCGTAACGAGCGAGAAAGAGAGAGAGAGAGAGGAGGAAGATCACCGAAGATGGGAGGATGGGATAGTGGAGAGGCGACTGGAGGTCTCTAGGTGGCCATCGTGGCCATCGGATGGTGGAAGCGACATGGGTGGAGGCATAGAAGCGGTTGGCGTTGGCCATTTTTAAAAGGAAAAGACAAACAGTGAAGCCGGCTTTCGGTTTGCCGGCTTCACTGTTTTAGAATTTTTTTTTTTTTAAAGTTTAAAAATAGTGAAGTCGGCACTCGATTTGCCAGCTTCACTATTTTAATTTTTTTTAAAAAAATCTTAAAATAGTGAAATTGACAAATCCATTGTCGGCTTCACTGTTATCAGATTTTTTTTAAAAAAATCTATGAAACAGCGGCGATTACCTCTGTTTCATACTGCGGAGCCGCAGACGGTGTTTACGTCATCTAACGGCCGCTGCGGCTAGCCAGAGGCTCTTTGTTGGCCTCTCCGATGGACCACCCTCTCTCTTTCTCTTTCTCTCTTTTTTTTTTCTTTCTCTCTCTTTCTCCTTCGATCCTCTCTCTGTCGATTCGCACTGGTTCGATCCGATATGAAATCGTATCGGATCGTACTGTCAGTCGATCGAAACAGCCATCAATATCGATTTTTAAAGCTTTGAACAATACTTCCAATCTCACCTTTTTCTATTCAGTTACTTTTCATCTTTGAATCAACCTTTGAACCTTCCCACGTATATATAGCTTTAACTAGTAAAAGCAATCGATAAGATAATCTATCTTTGCCATCAGTGTTTTCTATTTTTTTTTTCAAAAATTTTTTCCTCTAATTAAAATCTTTGAGATTTTTTTTCTTAACCCTCTGCCTTTTAATTAACAGAGAAAGCATGCTTGTGTTACGGCCGTCCAAATCCATATGCCTTTTTTTTTTTTTTTTCTTTCCTTCGTAGGTAAGCTATGGCTACAATGTGGATGTTGATTTGGCGTTGTATATCAAGCATATAACCCATTTGTCAGTTTGAAATGAGAAACAACATGCGTTTTTTTTTTTTTTTTCTTCTCTCTCACTTTTATAGCATCAATTATTATATACTTTATCCTCCTCTGCAAGCTTTTATTTTTGACTCTCCGTGCCCAGGATTTTTTCCCCTTCTTCCCTGTTGACTTCTCTGCCGCACTCTGCACAAGGTAACATATGATGAAGGGGGACTTAGAACCCAGAATGCTGACATGTGTTTCCTTTAAAAGGAGACACATATTGCCAAGGGAGAGTTTTGAACCCCCTTTCATGTATTGTATAGATATCCCAATATCACCATGGTGAAAAATGGGCCCAAACTCGGCTTACAAGTCTTTGTGCAAGGTTTTTCCTAAGCACCATTATCTACATCAAAATTTAAATTGGACCTTTGTGTTTTGGTTGATTAAAGCAAAGATTATGGTACTTTAATTAAAAAAACATTTTGGGTTTAGCATAGCATCATTGATCATCTCATATTGTCTTTATAGTTTTGGATTGTGTAATATATTGCCAACCATCAATGTGAAAAATAAGTGAGAAGAAATGATTGATGCCATAAATTTCATATATAACCAAGAAGTCTCTAAAATCATTCATGTCCTACAACCATGTTACTTTATATCTAAGTTAGACCAAAGGATCAAATTGATCGCAATAGTGTTTCAACAACATATATAACAAGTATGCATACTAGAGCAACCTTGGTCAACCATATAATCTGACTCTACTGGTTGAACTATTGAAGCATGCTTTTAGCTGGATTCTATGTTGCTTCCGGTTCATATCATTGTGATATCACTGTAAATTCCATATCAAAATAAGAGCCTCTGAATCATAGCTCATAACTATATTGCTTTTTGTCTAGGTTCAACCAAAGGATCAAATAGAAAATGGCAATGGTATTTTAACAAAATATATAATAAGTATGCATGCTCGAGCAACTTTAGTCAACTATGTAACCTTAACCAATTGAACGATGCTTTTAGTTGGATTCCTTGTTGCTCTTGACTCATATGATTGTAGTGTCATCATTTACGTAATAATATAATAAGCCAAATATTTACAAAATGCAATCAAAGTTTGTAGATCCTTGGTATATCAACACATCCATTAGCTATGAAAATCCAATAGGTGCTCTTTCAATCTTCATCTGGCTACAGTAAATGGACCTATAAGGTTAGATGGACTCACCTAACTAAAACTAGCGACACCCAATACAACTTTATTCTCTCTATTTGTTTGTAATCATATAACCATTGTAGTGGTTATTTGTAATCATATAAGCTCCTCTTATGGTGAAAAGTGACAACACCAAACTCCATTGGCATTTCCATTGCACATCTCTTTCTGGCCTAGCCAAGATTTAAATTACACACAATTTGAACTTTTTTATAGGCATGGGATCATTCTCTTTATGGATAAAGTTCTTCGTTGATTTGCATGAACCATCTGATTCTTCTTTGGAAAGAACATCAAGACAAGAGTAATATTATTAATCATACCAATATCCCCCCAAAAGATGAATGCCCTCCATTGTTGTTACAACTATTATAACAAAAATAATGATTATCATTCATATAGTTTATCTATATAAAATATCATCTTTTGAAGTTATTATAAAAAGGATAGGCAATAATGAAAAAAATAATGGTACTATTTTTTTTAAAAAAAATACCATTTGTAGAATAATAACTCCTGTTAGCCAACATGGAATTTGAATTTGAAATGCAATTTTTTGTTTTATTGGAGAGTGAAAATACTAGTAATCTTCATTATCTTTCGTTGCATAAAAGCCATTCTAATGAAATATTAGTTGGACTATAATTATTACTGCTATTCCTCTAATCTATTATATATATATTATAAAAATAAAAACGGAGCAGCCGCGTTAAGGCATCCCCCGTTCGACACGTGGCTAAAAAACTGCATGACGCATGGCTAAAAATGTATTTTTACGCGCACGCCGGTGCGCAAGCGCACCCTCCGGCTGTCGGCGAGAAGGTGAGAGCGGCGAGGGAGGAGAGGTTGAGGGGGTGGGGCCGCGTCCGCCCCACGGCTGTGCGGAGGGGGAGAGGAGGGCGAGAAGAGGGAAGCGGGCGTAGAGGAAGTAGGAGTAAGGCTGGGCGTCGACGCGGTTGAGGAACGGGACAGGGTGGCGCTCCAGGCCTCGGGAAGCATCTGAAGCTCTCCGGTAGGAGATGCCCATGGCTACGCTGCGGAGGGCCTTGCTCGCGGAGGTGACGGCGGCGAGATCGGGAGGGGCCAGCCAAGGGAGGACCAGCTCGGCCCATCCCCGCAATGCCTCCCCCTCCGCCTCTCGACCTCTCTTCTCCTCCATGTCTCGAGGTGCCGAGCCCGAATGGGTTGAAGTACAAATCCCAACTTGCACCCGCTCTAGGGAGAAATTATTGCATGCACCAGGTGCAAGTGGAAAAAAAAAAAGATGGTGTTGAGGGCGATCGGGCGGTGATGAACGAGGAGGTGGAGGAATTTTTAGCGATCTTTTGCCGGATGCGCGATTTCTCGCGGTGCTTGGCCATCGACAATGATGGCGGCAGGGCCGGCCGGCCGGCCTAGAGAGGTGGTAGATGCATGCGGGTCACCATGCGATGGAGTCCGACTTTCGTGCGGAAGGCTTCATGGGGCCCAGTGTCGGCAACGATGATAGTTAGAAGGGTCGCTCAGAGGCAGAGTAGGAGGCGGTGGTGGTGGAGAGGGTGACGGAGAAGGTGATACCGCGATGCCTCGATCTCAATGCGGAGCCGGAGCCGGAAGATCATGTGGTCTCGAGCCCATACAGTGAGTCTGCTACCTCGCGCTATGCACGTGCGCCCACCTAACGATCTGGTAGCTCCAAGACCCAAATTCCAAGTGGAGCTGTTTTCTTCCATGCCATCTATTTATTTGTTGCAAAAAAATAGCAGGAGATCAAATGACATAAAAGCGTGTGAATCAGTATTAAGCCATACACCAAAAAAGCAAATCAATCCGATGATGTAACCTGTAAGTTCATATTATATAGTTTCTATATATATTTTGGTAATGTAACTTATGCGCCGAATTTTCTCATGCATGCTTGCATGTTACTCTGATCGAATCCCATTGTAAATTATGTTCTCCTACAAGATTCTGTGCTTGCACAGTTGGTCAAAAGATTCAGATTGATATTTGAAGAAGCGTGAGGCTCTACTGTGACTATAATTGAGAAGACCACTATTTGCAGCAGAGTAAGACATCAACTAGATGGTCCTCTTATATCAAGAAATATGATGTTATGGAACTCTTTGAGAGACAAGGTTACATCATAATCCATACTATGCGTAAAATATATATTTTTAATTATTTTAATTATTTTTAAAATGTATGTAGAAAAAATCAATGAAAATAAAGGAAAGATAGAAAATAATTAAGGATATGACCTTTCCCCACATCGATGCTTATTTTTTTCTGCTTCTTTTTCTTTTCATTTCATTATCTTTTTGAGAGATCCGTGAAAAAGAAGAGCACTTGAGAGAGATTAGAGAGGTTTCGTAGATTCGCATCTCGCGTGTTATTTACCGTGGGATTTGTACGATTCATTTGCACCTGATGCATGCAATACGGAGGTCTTCCTGAAGGTCCAGAGTGTTTTCATTATTTTTTTCGATAAAGATTACGAAACATAATTCTGTCGTTTTGTGATTCTTTTGGGAGAGGAATGAGAAAGAGATAATATATACTTTCGATCCTTGATTTACGGGATGATGAAATTAATATTGATCGAGGATTGTTGAAAAAATTTAAAACTTTTGATGTCAAATAGTTTTTAACCCTTCAATCTTTTGTTTCTTTCTACTCAAACAAATTTTTTTTTGCATGTTTGATTATATTTTTTATAACTTTTTGATGATTTTAAATGAATTTATCATGGCATAATAATAATTGATTATGAATTTCTCATGAACTTTATAACTGCTTATGATAAATAGTGAACGGCTTAACTCACTACAAATATCTATTTCCTAACTTCAGTTCTTTAAAATTTAAACTGAATTGTACATCAATCTATCTATTGCCCACCGGTAAGTATAGGATGCTTAGCTCTCTTTGGATTGTTTAGTTCTCACAGAATGTTGAAGATAAGGAGATTTAAATATGCTCCAAACTTTGAATCAGACAAAAAGATATATGTGTCTAAATTTATATTTTGATTTAAAATATTTGATATCATCTATGATGTCTTTTATATTATCTTAAATTTTTAATTTATAAAAATATTATTTAAAAAATAATTATATATCATACATCGTATCTGGTTCTAAGTTAGTTGCTATATAAATACAAGGAGAGGCCTTCGAGATTGCTATAAAAACTTTTAACAGCCATTATCTCTAATGCGGCTAATGTGTTTTATAGGTAATTATTATTATTTTTTTTTTGGCAAAAACCAAGGGGGAGGAAGATAAAAAAAAAAAAAAAAAAAATCTAGGCTGGTTCGATAATTTGACCGGACCGGACCCGCTCTGGTTTACAAAATAACCCTGGTCTACAGACGTCGCATGGATAGGCTACAGAGGGTACTCGACACCCGGAGCTAATATCTATCCTCGGAGGATCACTTCTTCCATGCTTCCCCTCTCTCTTCCTCTCTCCTTTTCTTCTCTCTAAGCTTTTTGCTCTCTCCAATGGTGTCTACGAGCGCTTTAGTCGGCAACTTACTGATACCCACGGACGGGATTGCCTCCGCCTTCCCTTCCTCTCCCTTGTGTGAGTATTTTGCTCGACCTCACCACAGCCGTTTAGGGTTTTTCTCCTCGGGACTCGATTTCTTCGATTGGTTCTTACGTCGAAACTTAATTTATGTATTGATTTGAATTGGCGGCTGGATTCTTCATTCACTTGGTTTTGTAACTTTTCTCTCTTTTCTTTTGCAAATAATTGAAGAACATAAGCTTATCTAGGACAAAATTCGTTGATGCTTTTAGAGAAAATAGGTTTCAGAGGCACTCCTGAACAAGCTGGTGTTGTTTTCTGGCAGTTATGCATGTTCCGGATTCCTGATATGATAAAAAGATGTGATCTTTGGTTGCAAGCTATGCTTTTCTTTTCCTCTTTTCCCTGTTAGAGGCTTGGTTTTGTTTGCATCTCTGCTTTCTGAGTGATCATTATGTTAGGAAGTGTGACATCCACCTGAGCTCATTGCGATGTCCATGAACTGTTATTTGGTTAGCTTGAATTACCAGTTTGAGGTAGACTTTCGAGCTATGCATCTGTCCTTAACTAGAGAGTGAAAAAGTTTAGAATTTGAAGTTTGAATACATGTTATTTATTAGAAGAAAACATGGATAAGGTGATTAGGGTGAATCATTTAACATTTATAGCTGGAATGACTTCTTGTTTCATTATTTTAATTATGACGTATGAAAGAATTATCAATTTTGTTAGTAAAGCAGGGTCAGACTTTAATGATAGCTATTTTTCCATGCTTCTAGATGTTCATGAATCACGAGTAGGTTTGCGAAGCCTGGTTATTGCTTGTCAGCTTTGCCTAGTTGTTGACTATAAGATTGTTTCTTTATGCTTCCAATGATCCTAATGGAAAAATTTTAGGCTTATGTAGTTATCCAGTAGATGTTCAGCACTGTTTTGATGGTCTAAGGTAAGATTACAATTGCAATCCAGTAACAATATGCATCATGTTGATGTTTCTTGCATTTTCGTGCATCATTTCAAAAACCACAGATGCATGCATATATTGTAAAGCTGTATACGTCTTTGCTTATACATGCGTGTCTTGTAAGGGAACATGCGCCTTATACATGCATATACCAAATCCTGGAATTTTTCATAGATATTTGGATTAACTACTAAATATAAGTATAGGCTCATGTGATATGTCATTCTTTAATGGTATGTATGGTTTATTATATGATCTTCATGGTGCCTGATTTTTCTGAAAATTAACAACTACTGTTGTATTGTTTTTAGTGGCAATGCATAAACATGCCAGCTTTATGTTCTTCTTTCGAAAGTTTTAAATTTCAGCTATGACCGTGCTCCATTTTAGGTCATAAACTTGATGCAAATGGTGTTCCAATTTTATCATGGCCCATTAGCAAACGAACACACACATTGAAGTCTCTTCGTGTATATGGTTTATTTGGAGGAAAGAAGGAGAAGAGTGAGAATAGTGATGATCCTCCATCAAAGGTGAGGAAGCAAACCATTTGTTGCCCCATTCATATTTGAATTTTATGATGCTCTTCATAGCATGCTAGCTTTACTAATAGGATTGAATTTGACCATAGACAATGAAACTTCTAATCCCTTATTGATCCAATAAATAACAAATGAATGTTGAAACATTCATATGCACTCTTCTAGACATGTATAGCTTAAATATTTGTTTTAGTACTCATATGTTCTTCCTGTTATTTATTGATGTCATTGCAATATATGGGGATAAGCAGGATGATGGTTTTGAGAGAAATCCTATGCCTATGACTTGGAATGTAGAAAAAGACAAGAAAACCCATGGAAGGATGTAAACACCATCAAATCACAATAGAAAAGAACTTAAAATAAAAAAAAACCCTCTGCGTCTATCAAAAATGCACTCTGGTCTGTTTTTTTAATAACCTGATCATTCCTTTCTTATAGATGGTCCACCATACACAAGATAGAAAGAAACAGTGTACCCTTCTATTTCGCCATTGTAAACCTGATCCTTTGTTTGAGTAACCCTTGGTGCCTTCTTTTGGTTTATCTATTGAAAGTTGATAAGTAATTCACACATTTCCCACAAGGAAGTCAGAAAAATTACAGAAAAAAATTTGGTTGTGTTGGGAGTGTTACCTTCAAACACTGATCTAGGAGATCAGGGTCATGTAGACGACAAGTATTTAAAGACTTACAGCTTTTACAGGATATTCTTTTTCTTATATGCTATTCACCATATTTATTATGTTCGATAATTACTTTATACAGGTTACCAAAGTGTCTTTATTTCAATGTATTGGTAGTAGAAACTCAAGATTATGGATAAGAATCAGATACAAAGGCTATTGAGTGGATCTGTATTCTGGTTCTGTGAAGAATTTTCATGCACATTGCATAAACATAATAAGATTAATGTCAAGACAAACAAATGGTAAAAATACAAATAAAAAGTTTGTGAGTGGATCAGATTTATTAAATTAAACTCTTGTTTTATGTATCGTATCCATTCACAAGAATCATACTTAAGGTCTCTTACTCGCTATGATGGAGAAATTTGAGAGCAACTTCATTCCCATAATGAGATAGGTCACTGTATCATTTGCATCATAGTGGTCAAGGTGTGCAGCATTATTTTTTTAATCAAGGATGCTTTGATCATAAAGTGATACCTCATCTTGGTTGTTAAATAAATCATACATATTTCCCCCAGAATATATTAAAGGTTGCACCCCAAGATGTCCATCCAATTTGGCATGATACACTTCAGAAAGCATGTCATATTCACAATTTTACAAGTTTAGATTGATATAATCAAGTGAGCTTAGTGTGTCTTGATTCTAGCCTGACTTTAGAATGTAATATAAACTTATTATATCTTCTTTAGAAATGAGTAGTTGACATGGAAAGATGGCCCCATCATGATTTGACAATTTGCAGTGGCTAGCATTATGAAGTGTCCAGATGTCCAACATGTTTGGGATGCCAACTAATCCATCATTTGATATGTTTAGTAATACTTGATGTATCAAGCTAACAATGGACATATCAAACATTATATCCTTTGAAACTGTTCACCATGCCCTATGATAGATCAGGCTAAATGTTTCCTTCCATATATTCTTATGAACAACTTCCATCTACTCACATCCCCAGAGAAGTCAACACACTTTTGCCATATCAAAATGCATTGCCTTCTATTTTTATGGAAGTTTCAACATTTAAGTTTTGAAGTTTATGGAAGTATGTGTTCTATTGATACCTTAAAAATCTCAATCACCTAATACCTGTCAAATACAGTTTAGAGGGTCTTATAGTCAATTTTCTTAATGGGAGAAGCTTGATTGTGGTGAAACTTTCAACATAAGTTGTAAGGATTGACAGATGGAGCTATAACCATGTTAGTCAATTTGAAAAAAATGCTTAACATGGAGGCTTAATGCTTAAAATGGAGGCTAATGCTTTTAGCAACTGAGGATATACTCAGAATTTGCCTTCAAGTTTTAGTTCTCAGATTTAAGATTGTGTAATGGTTTGCTGGCTTCATATAGTTAAAGCGGTCTGCCTTGTTCATGTCAAATTGAAGCAATGTATGACATCTTCTACAATTAGCTGCACCATGATGACATCAGTGGGGCACCAAAAGAACTTCAACTTTCGTTGCTTTCTTGGTATGAGGTTGTGCATGTTTCTACTGTGTTAGTTGATGTCAGTACAATCTGATTTAGGAGGCACTTGATCCTAAGAAAGAATGCAAATGACACTTCAGGCAAAAGAGTGGAAGAAGCTACTCAAGTTGATGATGAAGAGACGTTTCTAAATAAAAGGAGTATTTGTAACATTTGAAGAGTAGGTCCTCTGGAGAAAAGAAGAGAGGCATCACAATAGATGTAGGATCATCCTCCAATCTTAGTTCAAGTTGGTGGCGGCATCTCAACGAACATCACTCGAGCTTGACCAAAAGCTCAGTTAGACAACAAGAAAAACCTTAGTTTGGCTTGTTTGTGTAATCATGAAAATGTCATGGTGATTGAACAATGTTTTGCACATTCTTTACCAGATGTGGTGCAGTATCCAAGTCTTATTGTATTTGGAGCCTATGTTAGTCATATGTCCTATAGGTTGACCGCTATTGTATGACCGAGTTGAAACTCATGATACAATGGTCTCGACAAAGTCATACTACATAAGGGACAAAAGGTTACCTGGACCTAAGTGCTACATTTCAATATGGGATATCAGTATTTAATTTAGCTTTTTAGGTGAGTATAATTCCTTCTTGATTGTGATGTGCCCATAATATGATATAAAGATATCAAATGGAGGATCACCATCCAAGAATATAATAACAGGTCCACATTCTACAAGATCCATATATTGAACAATTATCAAATCAATTAAATTTTATGACATTATAAGTACATGTTTAAGGATTTTGTTGCCTTAATATATGGATATTTATGGTAAGATTGCAAAACTTGGTTTGGATATCTGTGGAACCAAACAAGTTTTAATTTTGGTAGCTTTTGATCCAGCTGTGCCAATAATAATAAAAAAAATAAAGTAAAATAAAGGGAAAATATTACAAAAAGCCAAAATAAAGAAGATTAGACTTCACTTTAGGAAATATTATGTTTATAGACTTTTGGGTTCAAAATCTTTGTGCTAAACCAACAAAAGTTTTTTTTCTTTTGGAAAATAAAAAGTTCAGAACAAAAATACAGCTCGTTTTTTGATCTCTAACTCTACACATGACAATCTACATGCAGACAAGATCTGAGCTCTGGGATGGTCATACTAGCTTTCATTTCCACGCAATTGCTTCTAACACATTATCAGAATAACTCTAAAATTTCTTAAATCTCAGAAAATCTGAGCTTAATCATGACAAAATGCTCTCTAGAACTCAAGAAAATGGAGAAATGATGAAATTAGCTAATTTCTCCATACATATAATATATTTAGGCACATAAGCTAGTTTTAATCATAAATCCAAATCCACCTTGATTTTGAATCAGTTTTGACTGTGATTAAAATGCGTTGAGAATTCAGTTGAAATATAAAATGACGTTTTAAGGAGTGATGTCATTTGTAATGATGTTAGTTACTTTAATTATTTGTTTAGTTCGGTGATTTGCAGAAGCTTCTTCATGCATTTCTTCTTTGCTCTCTGATTATTTTGTTTCTGCTTCTTGTTTTAAGTGGGCAATGGTTCTAGAATTTTTAGAATTTAAGACTGGAAGATAGGGGAAAAAACAGCCTAAAAGCACATTTGTTATACAGTTATTGGAAATAGTCACTGGCAGGCATATCTATAAATACTTGCTTTGGCTCTTGTCGAGAAAGGACTGACACTTGGATAAGTTGGCACGAGGAAAACATCACTATTTTGTGAGCAAAAATTCTAGAAAAAGAGGGTAGAAAATCTTGAATTTTCTTTCAGTCTTCAAGCCTATACATCTTTATATTCGCATTTGAATCTTGTGTATATATTACTTGTTTCATAAATAAATATTGTTCTTATCCATTACTTGCTTTTCCAAATTCTTATAGTTTTGGTCTTTACCTTAGTTCAATTGAATTTTATATGTCACGGTGTGCCCTCCGATTACATGTTTCAAGTCAAGGTGCTGTACAAATTGAGTAGACTTGGAACTACTCTACTTGCTCTCCCATTCAGTGAGACAGAGATGGATATCTACATGGCCTTGAATAGTGGCTAGCTTTCTAAAATTATATATGCTCAGATCTCAATGTTTCAATATATTCACTTCACTGGACTTGGACCCTATTCCAGATGGCATACTTGTTATTGCTTGTGCTCATGAATTTTGAATTTTAAAACATCATGTGGTTGAGAGAAGTGAGTATATAAGAGTAAATGGGGAGTTGCACCAATTAATGATAGTATTCAGGAGTTGAGCTGAGATGGAACAAGCTGATGTGACCAAGGTCTAAGGGGTACTAGGTAAATGAGAGTCTTGGACCTGTCTTGAAAGGGTTGGAAATATGTGGGGAATCCCAAAACACACAAGTGAACAAGAAAAAGGCTGTGTTAGTAAATTCAGCCCTTGGTAGGGATTGATTAAAAAAAAAAAAATCATAAACTGGACCCTAAGTGGTTGGGATAATTGGACCTGAATTTTTGCCAAGCAGCATTTGATGACCCTTAATTTTACAATTGAAAAACTTATCCCTTGAGATACTAGTCAAATCACATTTGTAACTATTGAGATATTTGATCAAGATAAAGAACGATCTTGAACCATCTTTCCTCAATACATACTAGATATCCCAAGAATTTATTCCTATTTTCTGTAATCCTCTTGGCCTTTTTCTGTTGATATGATTGATTGCTGTCTCATGCTAATTTTTGGATGTGACTGACACTTGTACTTTTGAAGATGATCTGAAGATATAGCTTGTCGGGTTCTTACTAAGAGGAGAAAATCCTACCTTATAGTAGCACTTTGGCAGCACCATATTCTCTACTGTTGTCCTGATGTTTGTCAAATGTATTTTTAACTTAAGCATCCATACTCTAAATTTGCACCTATCCATTGATAATATGGATACCATCATTTTCTATGGCCAAAGTCTTTCTTTTCTAAAGTTAAACTAACTCTATTCATCTCCTTTTATGTGCTTTAGCCGGGGATGTTTGGAAACATGCAAAATCTGTATGAGAATATTAGGAAGGCTCAGACGGTGGTCCAAGTTGAGGCTGTCCGTCTGCAAAAGGAGCTTGCAGCGTATGCATTAGTCATTAGATTCTGAATAATGTTTTTTCCTTATTTTCATGAGAAAATGTGGCCTCACTTTCATCCCTGTTTGTCTCGCAGAGCAGAGTTTGATGGTTACTGTGAAGGTGAGTTGATCAAGGTATGTCTGTCCACACGTGTTGTTTATCTTGATCATGACTGAAAACTGAACCATGTTAACCTCATAAAATGGGTAAATTGCAGTACATATTGGTCTCAATATATTGTTTGATGCACACTGCCAAGTTATCTTTTAAATTGTTTACAACATTACACCCTCAGGAATTCTTTATCTTTGACTATGTGTTAAATATAATTAGTCTGCAAAAGATACACGATAAGCTTTTATATTACAGGATTTTGGTGTCCAGGTGTCTTGAGTGTCCAACATGCCAAATTCCTGACAAACCTGAATGAAGACACACTGTAAAAATGAATTATTAATTAAAATTCACAAAAGTATGCACTTGTATGTATGTATATGTAAAATGTCTTTAACTAAATTGGCTGGTCAATGATAATCTTGTTTGTTGGGAAAAAAAGAGAATGTATGTCACTTGATGTTAAAAAAAAGGTGTTGGCTGTGTGTCACTTCAATACGTGACAGCTTAAAAACTAGCACTTTGGTAAAGGTGTCATTTTCAAAATTCTATGTCAAGTTTCGACGCTACATATGCATAATTAACCCTTTTGCCTTGCCTAGAGGTACTTTACCATGCTATCAAACTGTAGAACGTCTACAGTTTATAGATCTGAAAAAAATGAAGTGTATGATTCACTTTCAGAATTTAAGAAGGAAAAATTTGCTATTTTATGTTGTAAGATGTTTATGTTGTGCGTTTAATTGATCTCTCACATCAATAATGACTTGTAATTTTTAGTTAAATTAATGGGTTTTTTTGCATACATGCCCTCCTAAACCTTAGAATTTGCATGAGTATCCTTCCAAAATTGATATTTGCACATACATCCTCATAAAAAACTTATTTTGCATGTATACCCTTTTATTTTATTTTATTTATTTATTTATTTATTTTTGCATATGTACCCATGCCATCTAACCTGTTAAGAAATTAATGGTTTTAAAATTGAGATGATTGAAATATCTTTAATGGGTATATATGCAAAAAAAAATATTTATAAGGATATATATATATGTAAATAGTAATTTTACAGATATTCATGTAATTTCATATATTTAGGAGGGTATGCATGCAAAAAAAAATCCTTAGGTTTTTTATGTGAATATCCTCTTAAATATTGGTTTTTGCATGAACACCCTTTCAAAATTGATATTTGCATGAGTACTCTTACAAATATTATTTTTACATGAATATCTTTGACACAACAGTTAGCTGTTGTCATTAGTGAAAATCATATTTATTTAAATTAAAAATTAATTAAAATTATAAAATTATTTTCATATTTATTTAAATTAAAAATTAATTAAAATTATAAAATTAATTTTTTACTTCAAAAGCGAGTAATATGTTAATGGTCTCACTAGAAACTTATCTGACCAATTGAACTTTCCATCTTCCTAATAATAAAATTTTTTTGTTATTTAATCATTGAATTGATCTTTTTTCTGACCAATATTTTCGTAGAAAATATTGATGAGCAAGCACTAGATGAGTCTGAGTGTTAAAATAAGTTGAAATAGATAAAAATAGATTTTTTTTTTGCATGTATATCCTCTTAAATATGTTAAATTGTATGAATATTATCGCAAAGTTGCTATTTGCATGTTTACCCTTATAAATATTTCTTTTTGTGTATCTATCCATTAAGAGTATTTCAATCATTTGAATTTTATACTGCCAATTTCTTAACGGGGTTAGATGGCATCCGTATATTTGTCAAAAAAAAAAAAAAAAGGGGGCATATATGCAAAACAAGTGTTTTATCAGGGTATACATACAAATATCAATTTTAGGAGGGTATTCATATAAATTCTAATATTTGGAAGGGTATGTACACAAAAAACCCTAAGTTAATTTATAGGTCATGCTTGGCATCTCAATGATACATTGTACTAGTGGCCTATTATTTTATAAACCTTTCTTAACTTCAACCTTCCATTTGCAATTATTTTGGTCCGCAATTTTTTATGATCTTTATTCTTTCAGTATGCTGTCTCTTTTAATCAGTCGATGGCTTTCTAAGCCTCCTTTGCACACTCGAAGTTCCCATTTCTCTGCAGATATTTGTAGTAAATGATAAATCAACAATGTGTTTATGAATAACACATAATTAAGTATACACCATCAAATGTTACTGCCACTCATGAAACATCTGTTTCACTGTATTTTTGCTATCATATACCTTCTGGCATTTACATGCTTATAAGGTTATTGCATTGGCGGCATTTACATGCATATAAGATACTAACCTTTAGTGCAAATGTGTGTGCGCAGCCCAGCTCCAATCCCAGGTCTCTTTGAGAATCTACATCATATCTCTGTTAAAATAACTGCCATTGCCTGTGTTGATGAACACACTTATAATTATAGTTTATATGTAACACCTTATAGTTACTTGTAGGTTGTATAACACTTTATGGTTACTTACGGTTTATATCAAGGTTATATAGCACCTGTACTTAAATCACGGATATTACCAATGGACAACCTAGCACTGGTACCTCTGAAATTGTTGACAGTGACTTTTATTATCATATTTATAAAGCCAAACAACTGCAATAGAATGTAATCATGTTAGCATTTGTATCATGGAGTTTGGGTCCTTTTTTTTAGTGTCCGTTATCATTTCATGCTGTGCAGCTGCAATTAGCAATGGTGCATCCTCATATTAGTGTGAAAAAAGTTATCTATAGGTTCTCCATTTAATTTCAGTTGATCATTTTATCAGGTAACACTTTCTGGAAACCAGCAACCTGTACGCACTGAAATAACAGAGGCTGCGATGGAGTTGGGGCCTGAAGTAAGTGCTGATTTTGCACCATTTTCCAGTGGCTGTCTCTGTAAATTTTGATAATATTAGAAATACTTGCATGTATTGAAATAGATGAACTCAGCTTCAATTTTTATCTTGCATCGTGATGGTATTTTAGAGAAATCTTAATTGGTGGTGTACCATGATATCGGCCACCTGGCTATGGAATGATCTGATTGTAAATTTTTGGTACGTTACTGCTTGCTAATTTGCTTATCACAGTGCCTACACTACTCTCAGGAAATGACCATCTTATCAGACATATGGTCACCAAATTTCTATTATATCATTTTTATCCAGTAGCATGTGAACTACTACGAGAAATATTAAGGAAATGGTTGACAGCCGGTAGGAAGAATGTGCTCGGCTGGGCCTTCTTGATTTTATACTTCATGTTCCATGAGTCACTCCATTTGTGATGGGAGAAGATTTGGAAGATGACATTGAATCATTTCTCTGGTACAGGAATACAGTTTCTGTGATATGGTGCTAGTGGTTTAGAGCCATTTACCCGTCCACTTTTTCCTCATATTTCTTTGCTGCCGCCTGCCTGCCTGCCGGTGAGCTGGTGGCAGCAGCGGCCTGAGGAAAAGGCAGATGGTGGATTGTGCATTTTAAATGCGCCACCATTTGTAAAGTAGCATCATCCTTGTATATGGTCAGCTTTCTTTTCTCAACATTTATGCCTTGAAATCCAGGTCTTTATTTGTCAGGCCTCCTTTTATTTTTTTATTTTTTTTAACCAATGTTGTATCATTGATGAAATGAATATAACAATTATGTCAGTATATATCTAATCTAATTTCAAGATGGAGGTAAGCGATACATCATCATTGTTTCATCCAGGAATGAAATTGACACCTATGTGAAAGATATGATCCTTCAAGATTTTTTATGTTGTTATATGAGTATTCAGTTGAAAATTTTTCTGGGATATTTCTTCTATCTGTGTAATTTAATAAGAACCTGAAATCCTCATCCTTTATATTATCTTTGCAGAAGCTCTCTTTGTTGGTAACCGAGGCATACAAGGATGCACACCAAAAAAGTGTCGAGGTAAGACTTGTATCCTTGTAATCCAAGATCCCATGTTTGAGTTTGTGAAGTATATTAAGCTAAACAATTGCATAAAAAATTCCTTCTAGGCCATGAAAGAGAGAATGAGCAATCTCGCCCAAAGCTTAGGAATGCCACCAGGCCTCAGCGAAGGGCCCAAATGATGAGAGGCAGTGTTATTTCACCGAGACTTCTAATGCTCATCAATTTTGCATACTAGCTAAGATTAAGGGGTCAGATGAATCATGGCTACGCATCTTCTAATCTCACACAGCTTGATTAGCTACATAAATACTTGTGCTCATTGTCACGATTGTTGTATCAAAGAGAATAACTCGCAGAGCCCTTTATTTTTTTCAATGATTTATCATAATTAGGTGGGTTTTTCTTGCATATATCTTCCAATATTTGCCACTATTGCATATAACTCCTTCCCTTGTGCCCATTTGCAAATTGATCCCTATAAAGTTATACTTCATAATTGTCTGCAATATGTTGCCAGGCTAACTCAGCCTTTTTTTTTCCTTCATATTTGATGACAAAATTATCCTGCGCCCCTATGGATGATGCTGGAGGACTGAAGGAAGGCTAGGTTTGGACTATACTGCAGGCAATGAGATGGTGCCTGGGCTAGTTGAGGATGTGGAGCATCGCGAAGTTGCCGTTGGGCATGTGGCTGTAGACCAACAGTCGAAAATGTGGCAGTGGCAGGTGCAGCAACTCCTTGACACCATGAGGTTCTGATGCATTGGCCTTTCCCAGTGACTTCGCCTCCTAGAATGCCTCTTCCATCATGATTGCCTCATAGGTGGACGTTGTCCACATTCTAACGAGACTCGTGGGAGAGATTGTTTTGGCCGAGATCGAGCTCCACGGTATTGGAGAAAGTGAGGACACATTCGTCGGAATGGGGAAAGACAATTCATTGGAGCTGAGCTGGAGGATGGAGACATTGGAGCAGCTAGCGAGCTGCGTCAAGATTTCACTATAGATGTGATTGCCGAGGGAGAGGACTTGAAGGGATCAAATGTAGCCGTAGGTCGAGGGGGTCATGCTAGAGGAGCTGGCAGTCTGGTTCAGATGCCGCAAGCTCGAAAGGCTGCCGGAACCCTAAGGGACTCAGTTGAAGTTCTTAGTGATAAAGATCACCTGAAGGTCTGGCAGCCAGAAGATCGCTAGAAGGTTCTTCTACCTGCTGAGATCCAATGCCTTCAAGTTCGAGAATGCTGCTGGAGGGTCTGTTCTTGCTCAAATTTGGACTCTAAAGCCCCACAAGATTCTTGATGCTGGATAGAATCTCAATAGAGATTCTATTCTTGGTGGGGGTTTGAGAAGCTCATATTGCTCCTTCGGCATGTTGCCGGGAGAGGTTCGTGCCAAGGTGTTATGGGGTGAGTGTTTTTTTTTTTTTTTGGGTGTATGCGAGTGGTCGCACCACTTTAGTGTGAGTACAATTCAAAAAGTCGGAAAATAAAACACCCTGCGTGGTCCGTGGCAGATCTTGTCCTTGCACAAGGTCTAGTTTTTGATATGCTTGGGCAATGTATGATGTTATCCAATTTGTCATATTATTCACCTCTCGAAAGAATACCGAATAGACACCGTGATGGAATCATAAAGGGAATCTCAGATATCATGGAGGAGCGTATGGACCTTTAATTGTTTTGTCTTTTATCGAATCTATTTGGTAATTATGGCAAAATTATTCTGTATAAAAATACTTTTCGCTCGCAGCTCTTTTCTGGTGCAAATGATGCTCATCCAAGCAGTTTGAAGTTTAGCTTTGAGATGAAAGTTTCAAGATGTGACCCTCTACCGTTAGCAATCTAGCATTTGGACTGTGGATGATATTATAACCAGTACCATCTCTGCCATCTCTAATGCTATCATCAAAGTTAACCTTGACAAATTCCGAAGAAGGGGGTTCTCAAGAAATAAAAAAGAATCATCTGGGTCGCTATAAGAGCAGCATGGGAGTCCTAGAATTTGGGGTGTTAAGATATAGGCTAATAGCGTCGAATGTACTTTGCAGCTAAGTAAAAAACTGTTTCTAGCATCTAATGCGTAGGCACAATTTTGACTTCGAAGATCAAGATGTTTCTGGAAAGCTAGATTTGATAGGCAATATACACCATCTTGGTTCTCTAGGAACATGTTGACACTACGGTCATACTAAGACAGATTGCATCAAAGAAGGGGTCCAGTCAAGCCGCTGCTGGCCCTCTAAGACTGATCATCCACCATCCTCCAAATTAACCTCGCTCAGATAACGAAGAGGACTGCTTTGTCAACTCGTCCTCCAACCTACAAATCGAACAAGAAGTCAGAAGCTCTATACCCCTATCTTTGAGTAACATACGCATTGAAGCCGATCCCAAGTGACCTTCTAGAGAAAGAGTCTCATCTTGGATGAGAAAGCCACTCCAGATCCAAGTAGCCTTGATCCTCCTATTTGTCCCAGGTCTGTACATCTCAACGAGGTCCCTTATTGGAATCTTAGGCAATACGATCAACCTACACCCTCAAATCCTGACTTCGATGGATGGAAACCGGAATAGCGAGAATCTGATCACGAGTTGACTACCAAAGAGACATGACATCCTTTGTTCTCTAGCCCCTG